>NC_000084.6:77617909-77882879 GCF_000001635.26 Mus musculus | reverse complement strand
AGCTCCCATCATATCTTCCTAGATACAAACAAGAGTGTACTTTACAATCCAGGGCCTCACAGATTAAGATCTCTCTCCTTTGTGGTTTATTCAGAACATTGCATTTTTTGTAAAAATAATTCTGACACTTAAATTCCAGTCATTTTATTCACTGAAAAAAAATGTTAGCCAAATATCCTTTTTAAATGTGTGTTTGTATGTGTGTGTATGTGTGTGTGTATGTGTGTCTGTATGTGTGTGTGTGTCTGTGTGTGTGTTTGTGGTGTGGTCTCTATGTGTGCATGGTGTATGTGTGTGTCTGTGTATGTCTGTGTGTCTGTCTGCCTGTGCATGTGTCAGTCACTGCTATGCACATGTGTGGAGGCCAGAGGAACCCCACACATGTGTGGGTCCCAGGGATGGAACACGGGCCATCAGGCTTGCACAGAATCTTTACACCCTCATTCAGCCCACAGGAGCATGGCAGCCACACAAACGGCTAGAACAGCCCTGTGCCAGAAAGTTGTGCTCTAGCTCTGGTTCTGCCTCTCATTGGCCATCAGAATTGTAAGGAAACTGATCTCACCCTGCTGGGTCTCACTTTCCCATCTGTGAAAATGAGCAAGTCCAATCAGATGCTTCTACAGCTTCCAGCTAAGAACAAAGGTAGTTTTAAACGCTGCACCACTGAGAGAGGGTGCCCGTTCCCCCGGGCCTCCTTCCCACAGCCCACGGAGCATCTTTGGAAACTGGAGCCACCTCCGCAGCTCTGCTCAAGCCAACGCTTAGGATCCAGAGTGGCTCTGCTTCCCCGACAGGAAACAACACTCACAACCTTAGTAGCTAGCCAGAAAATAATAATTCTTCCTTCTGGAGCAGTATGTAAACTCTCTGAGGGGGAAAAAAGGGGGACTCTGCAGAACTCTACTCGACTAGGTTGAGTCAAATGTATACTATAAATTTAAAATATCAAAAAAAACAATTTTTCAACAAGGATTCACATCAAAGTCTTCATGATCGACGCGATTTGGTTATGGACTGCTGCTCTCTGGATCTCACATCATGTCACAGAAGCAGTAGCTGAGGAAAGCTTTCTTTTCTGAAAGAAAGTAGCACAGAAATTTCCTTTGAATGACCTACTCATACCAGCTTAGGAGTGTTTTTGGTCAAGAAAAACATAACAGAGAGTCGCCGTCACCACGGGAAGTCCTCATGGAAATAACACGTGCACTGATATTTTTGATGCACATGCTATTAATTCAAAAATTACAATCTGTGTTTATTAAGCATGTTAGAGTTAAAAACAGAAAAAACACCCAAGATCAAGAACTACTGAACAAGTTCCGAGTAGCTAATTCTCCTGTGAAATTTCAACCCCTAAGGTACCTTCAGATATAGAAATAGTATAATACATTGCAGGACTGAATTAATTAAACCAGAACCCTTTCCTTAAAATTCTCTGAATCGGAGGCTGGAGAGATGACCCCAGTGGATGAGAGGGCTTGCTACTGTTCCATAAGACCTAAATTCAGTTCTCAGCACCCATCTCAGGCAGCTCACAGCTGCCTGTAACGCCAGCTTCAGGAGATGCAACACTCTCTCCGGAACTCTGCAGGCAACCGCACACATATAGCAGATGGGGGGGAAAGGAGGAGAGAGGGAGGGAGGGAGGGAGGGAGGGAAGGAGGAAGAGAGCACACTTTTAAAATTCTCTGAAATCCAGTCAATCATATGAACAGGCTGAGCCCCGATTCATTGACCTGGTGCAGACATCAAAATTATACAGTTTGAGAGAGACAGCTCATTAAATATGGAGGCATTAGCATCTCGACTTCACGCAACAGATTCCTGGGCTCAGGGGAACTAGAGATCTGTTTCAAATGCTAGTCTTAAGCTTGTACCATATGTGCTTTATCCAGGTATGAGCAGGAAACAAAGAAGTAAGACACATATTTCTTATATAAATACATAACATATAAATATATGTATAATATATAAATATATATAATTTATTTCATAAGCTCTTGGGACTGCCAGTGCTTGGTCCATGGCTGTCGTTTGCACTGTGGTCCAGAGAGTAGACCTGCTGATGGTGGCTGACTTACTATGTCCCTGCTTGGTCTCTGAGAAAGAGACATATGAAGAAAGTACTATGACAGGTTGTAAAGACTGCCATTTGTATTATATTTATAACTATCCATGTCTTCAGTTTCCATCTCCTTTATAGCAAAATTACTCACATCTTAAGCATATTCATGAAGCAATTTAAGGTCTTATATCTCATACAAATTAATACCAGATAATTATTCTATTTAATTGAGACAACTTGGCTCCCATCCTGTGTAGCTGACTGGGGATAAGTCAGGAAGTAGTTGGTGTGAGAGCCTGAAGTGCTGTTTGCTATGCTAATCTCCCAGTGCTTTCTGGTGGGTAGAACCCAAGACTTAACAAATCGCCAGAGAGTGCTGTGAAAACCTGATTTGTTTCATAACTGACAGTAATGTCATCGATAGCAGGAAGAGCCGGGAGTGACACTTTTCCAGGTCTGCCATGACATGACTTCCTGCACCCAGCCACCCACTCTCCCTGTCACTCCCAGAAGAACCCAAGATCATAAAAAAATGCAAATGGCCCAACTCTTCAATATAGTTTTCACCAAAGAAGTAAGACTTGCCCTGTTATAGACAAATGAGAAACTCTAAGACAAACCAGGAATGGATTTTTTTTTTCTTGAGGATAGATGCTCCCCCACCCCCCACCCCTTTTCCTTCGATGCTGTAATCCCTATCGAGTTACACGCCAGGCTCAGCCTGTCTGGGCAAAAATTACAATGTACAAGGAATTTCCTCCAGTGTTGCTTTTGGCTTCTGAGGCATTTTTCACATTGTGGCTGAGTGCCCAGACAACAGCCACTGTGTGGTCACCTTTGCAGCTGTGACTGGCTAGCTATGTTGAATCCTCCAAGTATCCTTGTGGTTTACTAGTTCAGATGACAACCTGTGACTTGGTACACATGACCCCAGTGGTCCCCTTCTGTGTTTGGCGACTGTGAAACCAGCGAATAAAGAGTGTATCAGAAGACTGAGAATCGTGTGTGTGTGTGTGTGTGTGTGTGTGTGTGTGTGTGTGTGTGTGGTGTGTGTGTGTGTGTGTGTGTGTGTGTGTGGTGTGTGTGTGTGTGTGTGTGTGTGTGTGTGTGTGTGTGTGTGTGTGGTGTGTGTGTGTGTGTGTGTGTGTGTGTGTGGCTTCCGAAGATGGCTGAGCAAATCTAGAGAGTTGTACAATAATGGAAAATGAAGGGAAATGTCCTCTTTCCAACAGGCTTCCAGTCAGCCTGCAGTTGTAAGCTACAGGGGCAAGAGGTGGGGAGCCTGAAAGGAGGCCCAAGGCAAGACCTGGCCTCTGGGCGGTGCTCAGATCTGGAGACTTCTAAACTGCAAATCACAGAGTACAACAGGATTCCAGGCAGGTTAATGACTCTTACCACCTCTGACGTCACTGATAGAGCAAACTGTAATCTTCAACCACAGAGTAATCAGGATCATCTGCAAAGGGAAGGGCACAGGACAGAACTCAGCTAATCTGTTTCCTTGGTAAGACTTTAGCCCGGTGGTTCTCAACCTGTGGGTCATGACCCCCATAGGGGTCACATATCAGATACTTACATTACAATTCATAATGATAGCAACATTACAGGTATGAAGTAGCAACAAAAAAATAAATTTATGGTTGGGGGTCACCACAATATGAGGAACTGTACCAAAGGGTCTCAACATTAGGAAGGGCTGAGAACCAGCGCTTTAGCCCCTTCCAGACCAAAAGCGGTCCACTTCAAGGCAACTGCCTTCTTATCATGATTAACTACATCAAAATACGAAATGTGGACACCAAAGCCTATGCTTAGGAGTCATGACTACAAACCCGAGGAACATTCCAGAAATCACTATTAGGACTTCTTTTTTGTTCATGGCCACATTCGCACCCACAGTAAAGTCATATCAAAAAAAAAAAAAATAGACAAAAATAAAGTTACATTAGTAAGTGGTAATTATATGGTAACAAGATAAAAAACGACTTAAATATTTAAATAGATTATTTCAACCACTACTTTTTAATTTTTTGGTATTTTTTTATCATCTGTATCTACGTATATGCTCATGTGCTCAGCACACACACAGAAGTCAAAAGACAGCTAATGAGAGTCAGCTCTCTCCTTCCAGCATGCGGGTGCTGGGCATTGAATGTAGGCTGCCAACCTTGACAGCAAGCACCTTTGCCCACTCAGCCATCTTGCCGGCCCAGAAATTTTCAACAGCCATGAAATTTTTACTGAGACGCCAACTTGGCATAAATAGACCCTCCCCTCAATCCCCTTTGAACACAGCTACTTAGACCATTCTTGCCTGAAATGGTTCTTTGTTAAGCACCTGCTAGGCTAGCCATCGAACACTATGCTAAGGGCTGGTGAGGCTAAAAGGGAAAATATAGCTCTTCAAAGGTGTGGCTATTAACCAGGGAATGCAACGGGGCAAAGACCGCTGCTATGTGTGGTTCTCTGGGAGGTAAAGGGAGATGAACGTGACCCGCAAACAATTCCTTTTAGGCAGTGTGCACCAGTAAAATTAATGGCTTCACAATGAGACCCTGTCTCAAAAAGAAAAGTCTTTTTCGAGACAGGGTTTCTCTGTATAGCCCTGGCTGTCCTGGAACTCACTTTGTCGACCAGGCTGATCTCGAACTCAGAAATTCGCCTGCCTCTGCCTCCCGAGTGCTGGGATTAAAGGCATGGGCCACCACACCCGGCTAAGAAAAGTCTTATAGTGAGATCCAAATACAGATACAATCTCTTAGGAGTTCAATCCTATCAGGCATGTCTAACCTGCCACCAGGGGCCACATGCAGCTTGAGGTAGCTATGAATGTGGCCCAACACAAACCCCAAAATTTACTCAAAACTCTGCAACTATTTGTAGTTTTGTTTTTGTTGTTGTTGACTAGACTGTACCGTTCTCAAGCATGCCTGGTTTGTTTTGTTTTGTTTTTCAAGACAGGGTTTCTCTGGGTAGCCCTGGCTGTCCTGGAACTTGCTCTGTAGACCAGGCTGGCCTTGAACTCACAGAGTCCTCCTGCCTCTGCCTCCTGAGTGCAGGGATTAAAGATGTGCGCTGCCACAGCCCAACTCATGCCTGGTTGTTATTTTCATACTCTAGCCTGTAGGGGAGGCTAGAACACCCAAGCTAAACATCGCAAGCGGCTCTTCCTGGTGGCATACCTGGTATCCGCTTAGGGACAGGGAGAGGTCCTCTCCTGTAAGAGATGGAAATCAAAGTCCTTCAGGTAAGTTCTAATTATTTTTATAACTTTCTACTTTGTGCTACAAACATATCATATAGTAATTAGCTGGCTCCTATCCTAGAGAGGCAAGAAGGCTCAGAAGAGGCAAATGATGTGCAGCTCTGACATTGCAGAAACCCCAAGGGCAGATACATATGACGCACAGTAGCAAGGAGTACAGAGCTCTCCCCAGGGCCTGCTGGCTGGATTTTCATCTCAGCTGATGGAAGACAATTTCCTGATCTCCCAGAATGTCAAAATCTGTGTACATACAGTGAGAAACAGCTCTACCTCACAATGAGTTAAGCCAGCTAATTCCTATTAGTGGTTTTGAATGGTCCTTCCTGTAGACCGTGCGCTCTGTTCTCTCCCAAACGCTTTCTGCTTTTCCTAAAACTGGATGGAAAACTTAACAGATGAGATCCCACCCCTACCCCCCAACCCCGCCACTGGCTTTGTGTGAAACAGAAGTTTTTTTTCCCCCTACAGGCCTTTTATATTAGGAGCAACACATTTTCCACATCATGGACCCCGTGGAAGTGGCTTAGCTTTGCTGGCCACAGCATCTTTGGTATACCTCTACTCAGACTTGGTGGAAAATAGCAGATAAAAAGCATGGTCCACTAGCTCCAATAGCTTTCTATACGAATACCAAAATTTGCATTTCATACAATTTTCACATCATTCAAAGGAATGCTTCTGATGTCTTCCAGTCATTTATAAATATTAGCCAGGGCTGGGGAGATGGGTCAGTGACTAAGAATACTTGATATTTTTCCAGGAGACTCAACTTCAGCTCCCAGTACCCACATTCAGAAGCTGACAACAGCCTACAGGTCCAGTTCAAGAGACTCTGACGCCCTCTTGTAGCCTCTGTGGACACTCACATACACACAGCATACAGTGACACAGACAGACACATATACACATATAGATAAAAATAAATTTTAAAAAAACCATAAGCTACGTGTAATGGCTTACTCAAGTACTAGAGTAGAAAGATCTCTGTGAGTTTAAGGTCAGCCTAGGCTAGAGTGAGAACCTGTCTCAAATATACACACATGCACACAGTTACACATACATACACATACACACATGCGCATATACACACATATATACACATACACACATACATGTATGTATACACATACATATGCATACACATACATACCCATATATATACAGAGACACATATACATAATACATGTATACACACATATATACACATACTTACACATATACACACACACATGCACATATACACACATATACATACACTCACACATACACACAGAGGTGGGAGTGTAGAAAGCCTCCTTAATTCATAGGCCCTATGGAAAGAAGTAGATCAGGTCTGACTTATGCACGCAGGGCATAGCTTGCTTATTTGTGTTTTCTACCAGCTATAGGAAAGCACAGAATTCATAAACAAGTAAGAATGGCCATGCTCAAGTAAACTGTAGTACCCCCCAAACCATAACTAATAAAAGCTATATAATATTTGTTCTAAAAATGCTATTTCAAAAAAACTAAGTTTCCTTACTAGGTAAAATATACAAATTTTGTCAATGGCAATGTCTTACATCATTAATAGCATAGACATTTATTAAACTATTTTTGTTTCACATGAAAAGCAGCTAGTTATTACCTTGCTGGATTGGGCCCTGTAGTCTTTCCTGGTGGGGCAGCATTCCGCTGAGGAGAGTAGAAGTTCTCATACATGATGGGTGCTACAAATTTTAAGACACAAGACATCAGAAGCATGTAGAGGCTGGGCTGTCACACAGTTGGTAGAGCACTTGCCCAGCATGCACAGAGCCCTGGGTTCATCACCCAGGGCTACATAAGACAGGCTGGGTGCACGTCCTGTCCCTGGGCCTGTCCCTCAGGAGATGGAGGCAAAAAGATTCAATGTCATCCTCAGCTACACATCAAGTTTAAGGCTAGCCTAGAATACATGAGACCCTGTCTTGGAAAGAAGGAAGGGAGGGAGGGAGGGAGGGAGGGAGGGAGGAAGGAAGGAAGGAAGGAAGGAAGGAAGGAAGGAAGGAAGGAAGAAAGGAAGAAAAAAGGAAGAAAAAAGGAAAGGAAGAGAGAGGGAGAAAAGGAAAAAGGTAGGGAGATCTAGAATGGTCCCCAAGAGCTCATGTGTGTTAGTAACTTTGTCCCCAGCTCAGCAGCAATGGAAGGTAATAGGACCTTTAAGAAGTATAGCCCGGGCTGGTGAGATGGCTCAGTGGGTAAGAGCACCCGACTGTTCTTCCGAAGGTCCAGAGTTCAAATTCCAGCAACCACATGGTGGCTCACAACCATCCGTAATGAGATCTGACTCCCTCTTCTGGAGTGTCTGAAGACAGCTACAGTGTACTTACATATAATAAGAAAATAAATCTTAAAAAAAAAAAAAAAAGAAGAAGTATAGCCCAAGCCGGGCGTGGTGGCACACGCCTTTAATCCCAGCACTCGGGAAGCAGAGGCAGGCGGATTCTGAGGCCAGCCTGGTCTACAAAGTGAGCTCCAGGACAGCCAGGGCTATACAGAGAAACCCTGTCTTGGAAAAAAAAAACAAAAAAAAAAAAAAACAAGAAGTATAGCCCAGGGCTGGCAAGATGGCTCAGCAGGTAAGAGCACTGACTGCTTTTCTGAAGGTCCTGAGTTCAAATCCCAGCACGGTGGCTCACAACCATCCATAATGAGATCTGACACCCCCTTCTGGAGTGTCTGAAGACAGCTACAGTGGACTTGTGTATAATAAAAAATAAATCATTGGGCCGGGGCCAACTTGAGCGAGCAGAGGTCCTAAAAGTTCAATTCCCAACAGCCACATGAAGGCTCACAACCACCTGTTCAGCTACAGTGCACTCACATACATAAAATAAATAAATAAATCTTTAAAAAAAAAAAAAACAATTCCCAGTATGAACACAGCAGGAGAGGTCATTGGAGGCGTGCCCTGGCCCCTTCCCCTTTCACATCCTGGCTACTCTGCCACTCTCACACGGTCTCAAAAGCGATGGCATCAACCGCTGGACTGGAACCCCGAAAACTGGCCAAAATAAACCTTCTCTCATAGGCTGATTTATATGAGGTATCTGTTACAGCGGCAGAAGCTGGGTTGTACATAAAGTTCCTGAGCCATGGGACAAGGAAAGCTAATCTGCTGCATAACTGTCCCTCACACCATGCCACCCGGGTCACCTGGGGGAGTCTGTCCAGTTTTCCGCTGGTTCACAAAATACTGGATGTCCTTCTCAATGCTGCATGTTTCTAAACTCTTACGGACTTGCTCATACATCTGATAAAAACAAGACAAAGTGTTATGCAGAAGCTTATTGGTGGCACTTAAGGTGCCACTCTACATAAAAGGAACTTTCATCAACAGCTGACTCCTCTGCAGCTTTTATTTTAAGAATAAAAACATTCCCAAGGCTTTTTTAAAAAGTAGGATTAGAACTAAGAAACTCTATGCCAAGTCCCATGACTTAATTCCCATGACCAAGTGCCACACACAAGTGCAAACACAACTACCTATCCCGAGGATATGTTCTTCCATTCGACTCTATAGTTTTGTGGACATCTGACCTTGCTTCTAAAGTCAGTGTCTCCTATGAATGAGCGGGGCTGTTTCTTAGCAAAGGCTAAGATACCCTGGTCTGCTGTCTATGGTATCTGGGGATGCAGTTACTGTAGCTGTGCACAGGTTAACTCTGGCTAAGCACCATGATGATACTGAAGCAAGCCCTCAGCCTGGAGTGGATGAAGCAGCCTGGGCGTGGCTCAGTCCTGCTGATGCTTGGTACAGGGCTAAGTGATGACATTCCACACCGGAGCTGTCTTTGGGGTTCACATTCTTCTGTCTTTCACACACCCAACTGTGTCTGGGTTTTATTATCTGCCGTCTATCCCTAACTCTCAGTTTCTTAATTAGAGTCACGGTGGTAAGATGGACCAGGCATTGTCACACAGGCGGTAGCAATGTTTAAGTCACTATCTCTCTGTACCTCAAATGGAAGCAGGGAGTGGGGAGAGGATGAACTAAGAAACATTTATGATTCTTTCCGCTCTGATGATTCTAACACGCAGAGCACAACATTCCGAGGCGACTTACCTCGTCATTTGCGACACATTGTTGTGACAGCTGATTCAGATGCAACCACAGTGCATTCCGGAAGAAGTTGATTCGTTCACATTCCTGAGCCTCGAACACCTACGGAAAAACCGTTACACGTACAGGCATATGTCAAGAAGGGGCATCTATTTAGATGGGCTGTGACTTAAACAAACTTAACCTATACTGAGGGGTGTGGTTAAGGAGAAAGTAAAGCAAAAAAGAGTGTTTGACATAATAGTCCCATAATAGCTAACTGTGCAGATAAATCAAAAAAGATTCATCAATCAAATAAGATACATTTTTAAAAATCACCAAAGTTGGTTTGGGGGTGTGGCTCGGTGGATTGGTACTTGTCTGGCATGCATGGCCCTTATCACCAACACCATACAAAGGAAAAAGAAACCACAGAGGCCCACTGGACCTCACGCCAAGAGCATCCCTGGTAGGAGAGAGGAGAAAGCAGGTGTAGAGAAATAACCTTTAGGCTGAGACAAGAAAAAAATATGGCTGGAGCTGGGAACATATCTTAGGAATCGAGCATGTACAAGCGTGAGAGGTCCTAAGCTTGATATCCAGGACACACACACAGACACACACAGACATACACACACATACAGACACACAGAGACACACACACACACAGACACACACAGACACACAGACATTCACACAGAGACATGCACACATAGACACACAGACACAGACAGACACAGACAGACACACACATACTCTCATAGACACACACACACAAATACCCATACACACACATTCATACACCTACACACACACACACACTCATACACACATACACAGAGACACACACACAAACACTCTCACACACAGAGATACACACACACACACACACTCATACACATACACACATATGGGGGGGGCGAGATAGGGGGCACAGACAGGCATAAGGGCAGAAAGAGAGTGAGTTTGCTCCTGACCAAAAGGGGAAGAGACTGTGTCGAGGGTGTAGAGAAAGGCCAGCTGGACAGCATAAGACCTGGACAGGGCAGGAGCCCCTGAGCTCTTTTTCTACTTTAAGGAGGGCTATGATTCAGGGGTTCTAATTCTTGAATTCACAGAGACTATTGGGTGCTACCCTGAGAGTTCCTGACCCCAGAGGCCTGGAGTGGGCTGAGAATCCACACTTCTACCCAGCCTTGGATTATGCACTAAAAACTGGTATCAGAAAGTTGAAGAACTTTCCAGCTTGAATCTTTTTTGTTTCCTCTTGAAAACTATGAAGGCCTGGGTACTCTCCTTAGAACCCAGCAAGTACAGGCAAGACTCTCCGAGTAATTACAGTGCTCAGTCCACCATTAACTGATGCAGCTGTCTCGTGCCTGGGCTAACCTAATATTAGACTAAACCTCTGGACTGAGCTGGACAGTGAGGTCAGGATGGGGAGGAGGCGAAAAGATGAAAACGAGAGGAAATTATTCCGGTTCCTTCTGTTCACGTAAATGCTCGATTTTTAACTCACCTTCATGCTCATTGACTGAATGAAACACAGTGTGCGAAAATAAACAAATTCTCAGGTTCTAGAAGGAAGATGAGCCCCATCCCGAGCTGCTTCCTATCCCAGTCCCAGATGCCTACCTCGCAGGCCTTAATGTGTTCACTCTGCCAGTCTTCTCGAACCTTCTCCAGCATGTTGATGTGCAACATGTACGCTTTGTCTGTGACGGCGAGAGGGGAAGCGAGACTTAGGCACTAGACAGGCTTGTTACATTGTAGCTGTTCCTTTCTGGCGCCTGTTAACGCTATACATTCAGAGTAATGTAAACAGCCCCCAACCAACCCTCTCCATCCATCAGAGGGTGTTCTCTCTCACCTGAATCCTCTACTGCAGTCTTTGAAGTGGCCAGTTTCACAAAAAGCTGTGAGGACCAAAACCAGAAAGAGATTAGGAAAGCTGATCCCACTTCCATGAACAAACGCATGTAAAAGCAGCAGCAGCAACAACAACAACAACAGAGAGGTACGGTCTGGTCTACTTCCTGTAGACTTTCCACTTAGAAGCAGATCTTTCATCTCTGTTCTTTAATCTCATCAGAAAACAGATATCCTACGTCCTCCTAGAGACGTAAGTTGTGCATAATATTACATTCAGATTATATATTACTGAATTTATTTTTAAATTTTATTTTTCTATTTTGTGTGCGTATGGGTGTTTTGTTTGCATGTACTGCGTACTACGTTCTTGCCTGGTTCCTGCAGAGGCCAGAAGAGGGCATCGTACTCCAGGGGCCTGGAATTATAGGTGGTTGTGAGCTGCCTTGTTGGTTTTGGAAATTGAACTCAGGTCCTCTGCAAGAGCAGTCAATACTCTAGACAGCTAAGCCATCACTACCACCATATTATAAAATTTATTAATTTATTGGTTATTATTATTCCAGTTATATTATTAAATATATAATCCCTGCCCTCCCTGCCCTCAAGAAGCATGCTGTCAACAAAGAATACAGAAGCTGAGTTTTGAAGATAACTTTAAAAATCAGGGCTGGAGAGATGGCACAGCAGTTCAGAGCACTGACTGTTCTTCCAGCAGTCCTAAGTTCAGTTCCCAGCAACCACATGGGTGGCTCACAACCATCTGTAATGGGACCTGATGCTCTCTTCTCGTGGGTCTGAAGACAGCTACAGTATATTCATATAAATTAAATAAGTAATTATATAATTTTTTTAAAAATCAGACTTCCAATTCTAATCACTGTTTCCTAATAGCGTGCTTCTCGGGTGCCTTCCCCAACCTCAAAATGTTAGCAAGGGCTTTTTCTGACTTGGGCTATAAGTAATTTTTTTAATAATTTAAGCTTTTCGGTTAGCTTTATTTTTTGTTTTATGGGATGGGGTTTCACTGTGCAGCCCAGTCTGGCACTAACCTCATGCCCTTCTGAGAACTAGAATGTCATGCAAGTACATCCAGCCGGACCCTGAGCTGGCTTTAGGCAGACACCAGGGAATCTCTGACTCTTCAGGTTGTAGACCAAGCTGCGTACCTTTTCTTGTTGCCGTTGGTTGGCCACATTGGCGCTGCGGTGGACAGCTTGCTCTGCCTCATCCTTGTCCCGGCACTTTTGCTCATAATTCTTCTTGGCCTTTGTGTAAACAGAGGATGGGGACAGGTGAGCAGGTATAAAGTTTGAAAATCGGCTGGCCCTCCCGGACCTGCAGGCCACGTCCACGCACACCAACTGAGGTCCACGCCCACCAACCGAGCTCTGATTGGTGCTGTAGATCAGGCTCTCAGAGGAAAGGTTCCCGCCACGCCCACCAACCGAGCTCTGATTGGTGCTGTAGATCAGGCTCTCAGAGGAAAGGTTCCCGCCCTCAGTCAGTGCTCTTTGAGCAGTCTCCCTAGATCTCACTCTTTTCCAAACTATTCGCAGTGTCCCCCTCCCCCTTCCCCTTCCCCTCCCCAGCCAAAGGAAATAATAACTGCCATTGGCTAGCATGAAGCACATGAGCTCTAAAGACTAAGAAATGGGATTTGAAATGTATATGACTGATTTTTATAATTTCTCTTTATTCTTGAAATAGACAAATTATACAGTACAATAGGATTGTATCCAACCATTGCATATAACTACTAAGATGTGTAACCCGAGATTTATATAACATCCATAATCCTTAGAGTCTATGTGCAATCACATGGTCACAGGAACCAACTTCCTCTCATTCTAAACTGGCATCAGTATTCTAGAGTCTCCGGCCACTGTCTTGCACAGTAGGGGGCACACCAATGCCATCCATCATTGGTTCACTTTAGTATATTCGAGTTTGTTTGGTCTTATTTTGTTTTGTTTTGTTTGTTTGGAGACAGGGTTTCTCTGTATAACAGAGTTCTGGCTGTCCTGGACTCAACCTGGAGTCCAGGCTAGCCTCGAACTCACAGAGATCTGCCTGCCTCTGCCTCCCAAGTGCTGGGATTAAAGGCATGTGTGGCCATGCCTAGTCCCGTGTTTCTACTTTAAAGACCTCTGTTCTACAGAGTTTAAAGTAGCCAACAGCCTATCTTATGCCAGTTTTACTACCGGGATTATGGGATCACTTCATAAATTCTAATTCTTATGGGGTTACTTCATAAACTCTAATAAAGCTATGAATCAAACAACTGGCAAATAAATAAATATGACAGTTAAACTTGACTAAGAATAAAGATGTCCTCTCTTGCCTGGAGACATGGCTCAACCACTAGATGTTAAGCTCCCAGTCAAAAATACAAGTCTTTTCTTAGTTTGCTTCCTCTGCAGTTGCCTGTGAAACAGAGATCAAATGCAAAATCAGAATGCAGAGGTTCAAATCCTAGCCTCCCCATTATCTATGTTTTTTTTTTTAATAAATTGCTTAGTGTCTTTGATTCCCCACCTATAAAGGAAAGATTTTTAGGCTATACATATAGTATATATTTATCTTCAAAGGCATATAAAAATTAAAATATGAACTGTACTTTTATAACTATTACACGTTGACATGTGAAATTAAACCTACAAAACCGAGAAACTCCAATAGCTGATTATCTCCAAAGGACGGTGGCTCCTTCGGAGAGAGAGCCTGTGTCACTGTTACACACTCTTCCCTTTGGTTCTCATAATTAAGTTTCCATAATTAAATTAGAGTTAGCTTTTCACAGGCTTTTTCTATATGCTATCTGTTACACTGTTATCATATAAAATTTTATGGGTGGGAATAGTAAGTTCCTGGTTTTCGTCATTATAAAAAACGCATGACAATCGTGCGAAAAGACCCGTGTAGCAATTCCTTTTTACACAATATCTCAGAGCCACTTCTCTCTACTGAGCAAGATCACTTTTGTTCCACACTTCTTCGTGGTCCTGAGGATGGACCCCAGGCCTCTGCACTGCTAGGGAAACACCCTACAATTGGCTACATCTAAGCCCTTGGTTTTCTGAGGCGTGGTCTCATTACCAAATTCAGGCTTCCTTTGGACTCCTCTATGTAACCGAGGCTGGCTCAAACTCATGACCCTACTGCCTCTGACTCCTAAATTGCTGGGATTGCACATACTGCTTTTGGTTTTGTTTGTTTTGGTTTCTTGGTTGGTTAGTTGATTGGTTAGTTTTTATGAGACTGGTCCTGGCTGGCCTGTAATTCATTATGTAGACCAGGCTGGCCTCAAACACAAAGAGAGTCTCCTGCCTCTGTCTCCCAAGTGTTAGGATTAAAGGGCTTTGCCACTCTACGCAGTTTATGAAACTTTTGATGGCTGTAAAACACATATACTTATTTAATTCATTTTATATATGAATATAGCCACAAAATATAATATACACTGTGCTATAATGTTTTTAGAATATAGTATATGTTATTCCTATAAAAAATTTTTATCAGTTTCCCTTTCTTTAGACGTATTCTGTCTTTTGAGTAATATAAATTTCTATATACAGGATCAGTTCTAGTGTGATTATCTGCTGAGATATATGTATAACTGGGCTGGCAAGATGCCTCAGTAGATAGAAGCCCTTGCTGCAAGCCAAACAACTGAAGCTTGATTCTCGGAACCCACATAGTGGAGAGGGAGAACTAACTCCCTAAAACTTTCCTCTGATCTCCACATGCACACCACCCATGCATGCTATGTGCACAATAATGTGTGTAATGAAATAAAAATAAGTATAAAATAATCAACTTTTAAAGGTATGTGTATCACTTTCTCTAAAATGGCTGCAGCATTTAATTCTCCCAGAAATAATCTGAAAGTCTGTATTTCCCTTCCAACATCAAGTACGGCCAGCACGTTTTATCTTTCTTAGTGCTCACACTAAGATGTTGGTTGTGCTGTGTCAGCTTAACACAGGCTGTAGTCACCTAAGAGGAGGTGACTTCCATTGAGGAAAGGCCTCCCTAAGATCCAGCTGTAAGGCATTTTTTTGATTAGTGATTAATGAGGGAGGGCCCAGCTCATTATAAGTGGTGCCAACCCTGGCAGTGTTTGAGTTCCTGACCTGACTGCTTTAAACAATAAACTCTTTCATCTTCAAAAAGCTTTGGTCATGGTACTTCACCATAGCAAGAATAACTCTAATTAAAGCAGTAGTCTATTATATTTACAATTTATTTTTGTCTTCTGTCTTTACTAAAGGGGCACATTTTCTATTCCGTGTCTTTTACCTGATTATCTATTGAATACCTTTTATTTTGTTTATTTTCAGGCTGATACAAAATGCTTATCTTGTTATTTTATACAACAAAATTATGACAAACACATCTTTTAAACCTATAAATAATGAATGAAAGCTTCCAAATATTTATATTTTGCAATCTGCCAGGAATATTGAGGGTTTTCATTGAGTTTTTAGTACTAGGGATTGAACCTGGAGCTCATGGTGCCTGCAACTGAACTATAGCCTGAGCCCTTTTAACTGATTTGTAAAAATGCAGCATGCATTAGAAACACTAAACAGGGCAGCTGGAGAGATGGCTCAGCGATTGATTAAGAGTATTGACTGATCTTTCAGAGGTCTTGAGTTCAATTCCCAGCAACTATATGGTGGCTCACAACCATCTGTAATGGGATTTGATGCCCTCTTCTGGTGTGTCTGAAGAGAGCATACTGTGCACTCACATACATAAAATAAATAAATAATTCTTTAAAAAGAAGGAAAAAGAAACATTGAACAGCTGTATGGTATATAAGTCACAAACACCCACCCCCTTCTCATAAAAGTTGGATCACAAGATGACCCAGATGGTAAGTGCTTCACAACCTAAGTTCAGTCCCTGACCCACATGAAGAAGGAAAGAATCTATTCTTTCTGGTTGTTCTTGACCCCCTACACATGCAGAAAATAAATATTGGAATATATATACCCAAGCATATCATTTTCACTTAAAGGTGTCTTAAAATTTAACGTTATTAAATTACTTATTTTTCTCTTATATTGTTTAATAAAGTATGTTAAGTAGTTTTTTCCATGTTGTAACATATTCTTCATAATTGTGTATTTTTACAGATCGATCGTTTTAATTTTATCTTTAACTCTGTGTGTCTGTATGGTGTGCAGGTGATCGCTATGGACTCAAGTGCAATGCTCGCTATGGACTCAAGTGCAATGCTCCTGGAGGTTAGAAAAGGGCACCAAATACCCTGGTGCCGAGTTACAGGCAGTTATGAGCCCCAGAAACTAAATACTAGTCCTCTGCAAGCACGCAGCTGCTCTTAACTGCTGAGCCATCTAGCTGACCCTTATGATTGGTTGTTATTGTTCTTGTTGTTTTGAGAGATGACTCTCTATGTAGCCTGGGCTAACTTGGAACTTGTTATGTAGACCAAGGCTGACCTTGAAGTCATTGAGATCCACCTGCCTCTGCTTCCCAAGTGTTGGGGTTTAAGGCATGAGCCATCAGGCATGGCGCTAAACATATTTTAAAGGCTACCTGCTATAAATAGCCCTTCTTCCATTTTCAGTCATTAAATCATTATAGTTCTCATTATTACAGTTAATGGACAGTTCATGCTTTTGCTCTTCTGGTTTCTGGATGATTCCTGGAGGTAAAGTCTTAGATTCTTAGCATAATATTGTTGAGATTTTTTGGTCATATTTATAACCAAAAAACATATTGGAAAAAAAACCTCCCTTTTAAAAATTAGTGTTGAAAGATAAAGAACCAGCCCCTGCCAGGGAGAGGCCACCTGAGTAAGGAGTTTAAGATCATCTGTTTACCAGGCTCCAAGGGACACCAACTCCCTGTTGAAGGACCATCAGTGACAGGAACTGCAGTATCTCTTCTTCCATGAAGCAGTGGCCACCACTTGGGGAACATGAGCTACTTGATAATAACCACCACCCCCCCTCCAGAGTTGGGGCAATGAGAAGTCAGAGCTTCTGCTGTGGCCAGAGGGGAAGTTGACCTCTTATCCCCTAGATAGCAGTGATAAGGCACTTGCCTCTCCCCGTGCGGGAGGGCTATCACAGGAAACCAGCTAAACAGGACTTAAGTAACCCAAAGCTTTTCAGTGATACTGTAAATATACCAAATCAACTGAATATCACCCAAACCAAGAGTTAGGGGAAAAAAATATCAAACAGAATGGACAAAAGCAACCAACAGATTCCAACAGATGTTAGAATTACCTGACTGCTTCATAGCAGCCTTATTTATAATAGCCAGATGCTGGAAAGAACCCAGATGCCCCTCAACAGAGGAATGGATACAGAAAATGTGGTACATTTACACAATGGAATACTACTTAGCTATTTAAAAAAATGAATTTTCTCTAGCTCCTCCATTGAGAAAATTCATTATATGCCCCAGTACAGGGGAATACCAGGGCCAAAAAGGGGGAGTGGGTGGGCAGGGGAGTGGGGGTGGGTGGATATGGGGGACTTTTGGTATAGCATTGGAAATGTAAATGAGTTAAATACCTAATAAAAAATGGAAAAAAAAATGAATTTATGAAATTCCTAGGCAAATGGATGGACCTGGAGGGCATCATCCTGAGTGAGGTAACCCAAACACAAAGGAACTCGCACAATATGTACTCACTGATAAGTGGATATTAGCCCAGAAACTTAGGATACCCAAGATATAAGATACAACTTGCTAAACACATGAAATTCATGAAGAACGAAGACCAAAGTGTGGACACTTTGCCCCTTCTTAGAAATGGGAACTAAACACCCATTGAAGGAGTTACAGAGACAAAATTTGGAGCTGTGACGAAAGGATGGACCATCTAGTGATTGCCATATGCAGGGATCCATCCCATAATCAGCTCCCAAATGCTGACACCATTGCATACACTAGCAAGATTTTGCTGAAAGGACCCAGATAGAGCTGTCTCTTGTGAGACTATGCCGGGGCCTAGCAAACACAGAAGTGGATGCTCACAGTCAGCTATTGGAGGGGTCACACGGCCCCCAATGGAGGAGCTAGAGAAATTACCCAAGGAGCTAAAGGGAACTGCAACCCTATAGGTGGGACAACATTATGAACTAACCAGTATCCTGGAGCTCTTGACTCTAGCTGCATATGTATCAAAAGATGGCCTAGTTGGCCATCACTGCAAAGAGAGGCCCATTGGACTTGCAAACTGTATATGCCCCAGTACAGGGGAACCCCAGGGCCAAAACGGGGGAGTGGGTGGGTAGTGGATTGGGGGGGTGGGTATGGCGGACTTTTGGGATAGCATTGAAAATGTAAACGAGGAAAATACCTAATAAAAATAAAATTAAATTAAAAAAAAAAAGAATTACCTGACTGCAAAGGTAATTCTACAACCACCCACCCAAGCAATCTGAAGCTAAACAGCCTGGCAAAGCTACAGAAGAGCTAAGCAATGAAAGGGAAGATGAAGGGAAGCCAAGAGGAATCTTAGAGCTGAAAAGTAGCTTAGAAACACAGAAGCCCCGTGAGGAAGAGAAGAGAGGAGATGATGGCTGAATGAACAGCAAAGTGTGGACATTGCCCAGGGTGAGCAAGAGTGTGTTTGGCATTTTCTCATGGAAGTGACCAAAAGGCAGCTGGTGGCATTAACTTTAGGTCACAGTCCATTGTGGCAGGGAAGGTACAGTGGAGTCCATGACAACAGAGCCTGGCCCTCCTCACAGCTCAGAGCATTGGACCAGGGGAATGGCTGTGATCAACGGGCTTTGTCCCTTTCCCGTTTTTGATTCAGACTCAGCCCAGGCTGCAGGATGGTGTCACCAAGTTCAGGGCGTGACGTCCATCATGAATTCAGCCTCGGGGGAAAGACCTTCACAGAAAAAACAAACAAAACTCCAAGGTAAACGTCATTAACACCCTTGGTGTTTTAAATCCAATCACACTGGCGATCAAGAGTAAAGATCACTAAAGACAGAAAAGAGGCTGAGAGAATTTAACAGAGCCTCTGGGACCTTTTGTACAAAGAGAAGCAAGCCAGCACTCATGGACTTGGAATCTCAGAAGAGAAGACAGGCTAAAAATACACTTAACTGGGGAGATTCCAACTTTTTAAAAAGATGTAACCTCCAGATTGATGGTAACTAAACTTCAAACTAGAAGATCCTAAAGGCACCGAGGCATATGACTGAATTACTAAAAGCTCAAGACAAAGAAAATGTCTTAAAACAATGACAGTAATGACATCTTATCTTAAAGAAAAAGCAACTTGAGTGACACAGATTCCTTACTGGGAACAGTGAGAACCAAAAGGGAGAAGGAGGAAAGAACTGTGGGAACTGAGGGGAACCGTGGGAACTGAGGGGAACCGTGGGAACTGAGGAGCTGAGGGGAAAGAACTGTGACAGTACAATCCCGGGGTCCCTGGCCCATCGGCAATCAGAAAGTGTGAAACCAGGACAGTATCACAGACGGGCTTGACACAACAATACGGAAGAATACAATTGTGTCACGCGCAGGAAAAGGAGTGGGACTGGAGATTATAGTAAGCAAGATCAGCCAGACCCAGACAAGTACATTTGTCTCAAATGGAAGTCTCATGGCATGTGTTTCACCACAAGAAACAAAGCAAAGAGAAAGGAATTACAGAGAGAGCTGAGGACTCGCACCCCCAAGCCTGACAACCCCAGTTGGATCCCTAAAATCCACACTATGGAAGGATAGAGCCAACTACAGAAAGTTGTCCTCTGACTTCTACACATGTACTGCATGCATGGAGGGTAGCTGCATGTCCTCTCTATCTCACACATACACACACATGCACACTCGCGCACACACACACATATGTATGAAGGAGGGAGAGAGTGTGTTTATCTATATGTACATGTCTTTATGTGTGTGTATTTGTATATATGTATGTATGTATGTATGTATTATGCCTGTGTATCTGTGAATATTTATGTGTGTACATTTGTGTGTATAAATGTGTGTGTGTCACGTGATTTTTATTATCACAGCCTAAAATATTTAAGTAGACTTGTTTTTTTTTTCCAGGTGTCATGTTAACTTCTCCAGCAGAGATAAACAAACACCCACTCACCCCCCATCAGGCACCAACAGCAGACAAAGAGATGATTCCACTCAACTCTTAGCTTGGTGAACTAGTGAGTTTGACAGCAGATATTTACAGCAACAAGGGTGAAGGGTCGCCTACAGAAGCAGGGACAACATATGGGTACCTATACCATAGGAAAAAAGTCTGCCCCTCTCCAGAGCTGTATCTGCCCATGTGTCCTGGTTGAAAGCATTGCTTTGTGAAACCCTTTGACACTGTGGTCATTCATTTTCTGCCCTGTGGACCTCTCTCTCCTGTAGGAGGGAATGTTACTGGGTCTACTCTTGCCAGGGATGTTGGTAGCCACAGACTTAGAAGGCAGCAGCCATGCCATGCCATGCCATGCCATGCCAGAGGACAGAGCTCTGCACCAGCTAACTGGAAACAGCGCCCTGTTACACCCACTCTCCCATCTTCAAGCTTCCTAAGGCCTGAACAGGAAGGAGAGCCAAGTGTTTCCCTTAACATCACACCAATAGCTGACAAAGTAGGAACTTCCCTTGAGCAGGGACACACTCATGCACAGAATCTCAGTTGATGTCACTACTATGACAGCAGGAGCAGGCGTGACTCACATCCATGGCTTTCTTGAACTGTGCGTTCCTTTGCTTGTGGGCAGCATCCATTATTGTTTCTGTCTGTAAAAGAGAACACAGGGCACTGTCAATAAAAACCGTAAGTTACTTTAAGCGCAGCTTGTCTTGAGGGCTACGCCTTCGCTGTGGGTTTTCCTGTTTAGTCCTCACAGCACCCAGAAGCCAAGTGTGCTGTTTATCATTCCCACCTTACAAATGAGGACAGAACAGTACAGAGGCTCACAGCCTAATGACTGTGACTCGGCCATGTTCCCCTGCTAATGACTCTACTTGTCATTTAACCTGGGCATTCACGCGGCCGGCCCTGAACACTCAAGACATGACCAGGAACTCACTGGTCACCATGGAGGGCTTTCCTCTGTGACTCTAGAACCAAAGAACTTTGGTTTCAGGAAGGTATTTATGATAAATACTTCCCATTATCCAGCACCGCTATGTTTCATGATCACAGTATCTCTTCTGTGAACATGCTACATCTCCATTTTCCTGATGGCAAGCAACTTGTGAGTCCAAAAATCTCAGTCAATCAGTGTGGAGACCAGAATGAGGATGGCCTTCCTAGGCTCACAGATTTGAACGCTCGGTCCCCCATTGGTGGAACTGTTTGGGAAGGATAAGGAGGTGTGGCCTTGTTTAGAGGAGGTGTGTCACTGGGAGCAGGCTTTATGCCCACACCATTCCCAGCTAGCTCTCTCTCGGCCCCATGGTTATATCAGCGGTAACCACCCAGCTTCTGTTCCAGTGCCATGCCTGTCTGTCTGTTGCCACGTTTCCTGCCATGAAGTCATGGATCACCCTGTAAAGCTGTAAGCAGCAATAAACTTTTTCTTCTATGTGTTGCTTTGTTTCCATGGTATCTACACTGCCATGGAAAAGCAACAAAGACAGTCAGCAAATAGGAAAACTACATTGCTGGAAGGTAGCGACACACGAATCATCAGAACAGACAAGCTTGCATGGCGTTTCAGGATATTTGGATGAAATGCTTAGTTAGGGTGGTCTCACTTCAAATGGGATAAATGAAATACCCTCAGAGGAGCTTCAAGGAGCCCAGAATTCATCTTCTAGCTTTCTCTGAAAGAGAGATAGCAGGAAGTAGCTATTCCTCTGCTAAGGAGGAAGACAATACAGGCACAGTGGCAGTCTCCAACATGAGTCCCACATGAACACAAGACCTATGACAGACCCTGGCCACAGCTGCTGGGGAGCTGAGGTTCACATAACTGACTAGGTGGCTCTGCCATCAAGAGTTAGCTTTAGGGGCTGGCAAGATGGCTCAGCGGGTAAGAACACTGACTGCTCTTCCAAAGGTCCTGAGTTCAAATCCCAGCAACCACATGGTGGCTCACAACCACCCATAATGAGATCTGATGCCCTCTTCTGGTAGGTCTGAAGACAACTACAGTGTACTTATGTATAATAATAAATAAATCTTTGGACAAGGGTGAGCTGGGACTGAGCGAGCAGGGTTGACTGGAGTGAGCAGAGGTCCTAAATTCAATTCCTAACAACCACATGAAGGCTCACGGCCATCTGTACAGATACAGTGTACTCATATACATAAAATAAATAAATAAATCTTTTTTTAAAAAAAGGGTTAGCTTTACTCCTTTAATAATTACAGCTGGTTTGCCGAGGCTACTTGAGCAGATCAATCAGGATTGCTAGGCTTTGCCGCGACCTTTTTAGTCCAAATAAATATACACTTTGCTAATTGTCTAGTTGATGGTTGGCACCAGTTTATAATTGATAGCCCAATTTGTCTAAGTTATCTCCAAGTTCTATACAGCATCTATTTTAGACACTTCTCAGTGGTGAGTGACTTATACAACCTCTTCACTTCCCATCACCCCCCTCTGCCTTCTCAGGCACACCAGTATTTGAAAGTTGTCAAGATCCTAAAAAGCAGCTATTGACTCTAAGGAGATACGGGCGGTTTCTGGTCACTGAGGTGACATGCATTTCTCAAGACCACTTGGAGTCAGTGGTTCCATGTCAGGGCCATGTCAATCTGCTAAGGAACCTTGACCTAAGTCTTCTCGAGCCCGTCCTCACCTCCAGGGTGACCTCACTCGCGGTGACCTCAATGGGAGAAGAGAACTGCCTCTTGCAAGTTGTCCGCTGATTTCCACATATACTCCATGTATATGTGTACATGCCATGTACACCATGGCATGTACACATATACATCAGATGCATGTTTGCCCATGCACATGTGCACATACACACTCACATACATACATACACACACACACACACACACACTCACATACATACATACATACATACACACACACACAGTCACAGAGATCAGAAAACAGGACTAGAATGATGATTCAGCAATTAAGAGCACTCTTTGCTCTTGCTGAGGCTCTGGGTTCAATTCCAGTACACACATGGTCGCTTATAACATCTGTAGCCCCTGTTCAAGGGACTCTCTGACATCTCCCTAACCTCCACAGACGACAGACACAAACATAGTATACAGACGCATGCAGATAAGACACTAATCGATGTAAGATTAAGATTGTTTTTGTTTTGTTTTGTTTTGTTTTTTTGAGACAAGAGTCTCACTGTGTAGCTCTGGCTGTCCTGGAACTCACTATGTAGACCAGGTGGGCCTTAAACTCACAAATATCTGCCTGCCACTGCCTCCTAAGTGCTGGGATTAAAGCTTGTATCACTACACCTGGTTAAAAATAACTTTAAGCCGGGCATGGTGGCACACGCCTTTAATCCCAGCACTCAGGAGGCAGAGGCAGGTGGATTTCTGAGTTCGAGGCCAGCCTGGTCTACAAAGTGAGTTCCAGGACAGCCAGGGCTACACAGAGAAACAAAAACAAAACAAAAAACTTTAAACTTTAAAAATAATTTTTAAAATCTTAAAAAAATATATGTTTTTTAAAGGCAGAAAACATTCTACTTAAAAGTTTATTAGTTTTTTTTTAAATAAATCAGTAAATTAGGTGTGGAGACACAACTCAAGTATAATACCTTACCTGCCTAGCATAACCGAGACCATAACCAACAGCATGAGGGAAAAAGACAGGAGAGAGAAATAAGCAACCAGCTAGAGCCTGTGGTAAGTAGAAATGGCTCCATTTCCAAGAAGTGGAAGACCAGAGATGCAGTGTGACAACTCATAAAGGGGAAGTTAGCATTGGCACATTTTCCCCCCTAAAATAGGTTCTAAAAAAAAAAAATTGCTCAAAGTCACCCCAGACCTCATTGTGTAACACATAACACAATTTTCTTAGTAGACATTGGACTTTTCAATGTTTTGAAAGTGTCCCCCGCTGCAAATGGAACTTCAACTGAGCACTTGCTGTTCTGCTGCTGGGGTCTATGTAACATTAGCAGGAATGTTCCAGAAGCCATGCAGAGCTAGCGGGTTTCCCCACTAGGGCCAGGGCTGCTGACGCCGTGAAGGAACACCTCCTTTAGGAATTATCTGTGCAGAGTCCAGTTGACTTAGGTTTCATTCTTCTTTGTTAAGTTTTTTTTTAAGATTTATTTTCTTATTATATGTAAGTACCACTGTAGCTGTCTTCAGACACTCCAGAAGAGGGTGTCAGATCTCATTACAGATGGTTGTGAGCCACCATGTGGTTGCTGGGATTTGAATTCAGGACCTCTGGAAGAGCAGTGGGTGCTCTTAACCACTGAGCCATCTCTCCAGGCCCCCCCCTTTAAGTTTTTTACTGTTTCCACACAAGACATGCTATCTCCTTAACTTTTTAATTAATTTTTTTTCTTCCTATCCTTTTGAGACAAGGCCATACTGGGTAACTCGTACTGGCCTGGAACCAGACTTATCCTTGAATTCACAGGGACTAACTAGCCTGCCTCTGTCTCCAAGGTGCTAAGATAGATGCCACTGCACACAGCTTATAGTTTGTATTTATTGTATGTCTGTGCCTGTCTGTGTGTGAGCATGTGTGTGTAAATGCAGGTGCTATGGAGGCCAGAAGGATCATAGGCCCCTGGAGCTGAGTTACAAATGAGACATCTACCATGGATGCTGAGAAGTTAACTCAGATCCCCTGCGGTGGCTGTACACACCCAGCTGCTGAGCCATCTTTCCAAACTCCAAGTTATTTTGCTGTCATTTCAGCCAGAGGTGGTGGCACATGCCACTAGTTCCAGCACTCAGGTGGCAGAGACAGGCAGATCTCTGTGAGTTCCAGGATAACCAGGGCTATGCAAGAAACCCTGTCTCAAGAAAAGAAAAGAAAAGAGAAGAGAAGGGAAGGGAAGGGAAGGGAAGGGAAGGGAAGGGAAGGGAAGGGAAGGGAAGGGAAGGGAAGGGGGAAGGGGAAGGGGAAGGGGAAGGGGGAAGGGGAAGGGGAAGGGGAAGGGGAAGGGGAAGGGGAAGGGGAAGGGGAAGGGGAAGGGGAAGGGGAAGGGGAAGGGGAAGAAAGGAAGGAAGGAAGGAAGGAATAAAGAAGAGTAAATAAAAGAAAGTACAAAAATTGTCACTCAGGACAGCAGAGAACTAGCAATTTAGAGGACCCAACTTTGGCTCCAGTGCCCATGTCAGGTCGTTAAATCCAGTTCCAGGGGATTCAATGCCTCCATGGGGCACCCACACACATGTGCACAAATCCACACAGAGACACACATGTATAACAATTAAAAATTTAAAAATTACTTTGTGGCGCTGGGGGTGGGGGTGAGGGGGAGGCTGGAGGATAAAGGGGGTCGGGGAGTGATGTAATTTTATTTCAATTAAAAATATATTTCAAATCAATAAATAAAAAGTAACTTTTAAAAAGCCTACCAGGCATGGTGGTGCACACCTTTCATCCCAGCACTAGGGAGGCAGAGACAGAATTATCTCCAGAGCAGCCAGGGTTACCCAGGGAGACCCCATCTCACAAGAAAACAAAATAACCTATAATTTCCTAAAACAGACATAAGGGTGTGCTATCCAATGAGTATGGCATGCATAATTCCACTTGGCGTAAGACTGGGAGAGATGCGATCGTCGGAGAGAACATGTGGAAGGGATTGATACAGCGTTCGTTCCTTAACCTCCTGTGTCCGTCCTTCCTTCATGGTGACATTGCGCAAGCAAGCGCTGGCTGAGAAACAGGAAGAGGCAGGGCTGGGCAACCAGCGGCTCTTAGGCACATGTCTGTAGTCCTAGCACTCCTGAGGGGGAAGCTGTCCCGAGCAAACAAAGGAAAAAGGCAGCTCATGAAATTATGGCAGACGTAAGACAGGGAGGCCCTTAAGTTGCTGTGGGCAAACTCAGAGCAACCCAGATTCCAACTGGAAACTGCAAGCAAAGTTGCTCATCTTGAGAAGTTAGGGTAGGAATCAGCCTTAGTCCTGGCGGTGGATGGATGGGCATAGACTGTAAACTCAACATCCGCTAGAGTCAAAAGCTAGGATGCAATAAGGATTTCACTGGGGGGGGACGGGGGACGACAAGTCCCCAAATGTCCACGGAGACCTGAATCTGGTGTCAGCCTTCTAGTCTTTAAAGACATTCATTCTTGTGCGAGCTCTAATTGGCTAAAATCTGCATGTAGAGGTTTTTCAGGAACAAAATAATCAAAATTGTGGCTGCTCTGGTCTAAATAATATTATAATATAAATTTGGATTTATTTCTGGATTTCTCTAAGTCACCAAACATTTATTATAACTTTGATTCCAGCATTTGGAAGGCAAAAGAAAACAAAAACAAAAGTGGATCTTTGAGTTTGAGGCCAGCCTGGTCTACAAAATGAGTTCCAGAACAGCCAGGGCTACACAGAGAAACCCTGTCTGGAAAAGCCAAAAAAGAAAAAGAAAAAGAGTCTCATGGCTGCTGGAGAGATAGCTAAGCAGTTAACACCATTGGCTGCTCTTATAGAAGACCAGGGTTCAACTCCCAACAGTCTATAACTCCAATGCCAAGGTATTTCATGCTCTCTTCCGGTTCCACCGGCACCAGGTACACATGTGGCACACATATACAGGGCAATCATACACATAAAACAGCCATTAACACATGTTTACATAAAAAGGAACCTCTCCAGAGCTGCTGTGAAGACAAGCCAACTTGAATTTCCCAGGGCCATGGTTCCTCTAGTTCTAGAACAGGATTATTCTAAAGCATCGTGAACATCAAGGAAGGTGTGAGTCTCCCCCAGTTCTTCACCCTCCTCTATGACCTTGCTCAGAAGGGTGTGATCTGGAAGCTCACTAGCTAGGATGTGCTAGATCCTGCTGATGGGGCTAAAGGGATCTCCGGCCATCTTCTTAACAGGAGCAGTAGATCTGAAGAGGAGACTCGCACACAGAACCACTGCGTCACGTCACGCAAGAATTTTACCCAAGTTCTTGACATTTGAACTCACAGCCTCATGCTTGTGTGGGAAGCACTTTGCTAACTCAACTATTTGTACAAGGATAAAAGGAAGACTTGGGGCTAGAGAGATGGCTCAGTGGTTAAGAGCACTGACTGCTCTTCCAGAGGTCCTGAGTTCAATTCCCAGAGACCACATGGTAGCTCACAACCATCTGTAACGGGATCCGATGACCTCTTCTGGTGTGTCTGAAGACAGCTACAGTGTACTCATTTAAATAAAATAAATCTTTTTAAAAACATAAATAAATAAAAGGAAGACTTGCCTGAGGTGCGGGACACACACTCCTAGACTGAATCTCTACATGGAGACTCCAACATGTAATTTCTCAAGCCAGAAAAAGTTTATGATTGTATCAGGGGGCGAGAACTAAGTTGAGCTGTTTGGGGGTTTTGTTTGTTTTTTGTTCTTATTTCTTGTTTGTTTGGTTGTTTTGTTTTGTTTTGTTTTGAGACAGAGTCAGACTGTCCTGCTGTCCTGGAACTCACTATGTAGACCAGGCTGGCTTCGAACTCACAGAGAGCTCTGTCTGCCTCTGCCTCCCAAATGCTGAGCAATTTCCTGACAGACACACCTGAGGCTTCTCTGTAGAAGAAAGGCGATATTTAACACATACACAAAACCAACCTTTTTCCGCTGCAGCTTCTGCTTTTCCCGGAATTCTTCCATCTTCCTGGCCTCTTCTCTTAGAGTCTGCGCAAGCTGAATGTGACATTGAGCCACGTTGTCTACTTCTGTAAAAAGAATTTGTAAATAAAACAAAGTCAAGGACCACACGCGTCTAAACTCAAATAGACATACAACCATTCAAAAACTACGCATACAGATCTGGAATAGGAAGCAAAATTAAGAATAAATCTCTTGGTCACTAATACCCATTGAGGTCCTTCTTGGGCCCAACATGGCCCTGGCTCTCAAGACCAAAGCTAAGTGTTTAGCTTAGCTTCTTGTCACTAACTGTTGCTATCCCAGTGTATGCCCGGGGCTTGGGATTGGGGGTACGCAGCCAAGATTCCTACTCAATAACTTTACATCCTGAGACATTAGATTTCATTGTCACCTTGACATGACCCAGAACCACCTGGGAAGAGAGTCTCGATGAAGGACTGTTGGCCTATGGGCACGTCTGTGGGTGGTTGTCTTTAAGTTAACTGACGTTGAAAGCCCCAACCTACTGTGGGCAGCACCATTCCCTAGACAGGGACC
Organism: Mus musculus; assembly: GCF_000001635.26. NCBI lineage: Eukaryota > Metazoa > Chordata > Mammalia > Rodentia > Muridae > Mus > Mus musculus. The sequence continues at coordinate 77,854,325 of NC_000084.6, read as the reverse complement.
CTGCATTTTATAAAAATGGAGAAATCTAGCTGAGCACAAGCAAGTGAGAAAGGAGGTGGGTGTGTGTGCAGGTGAGCATATGTATAACAACCATTATTCCCTAATAACTTATCCTCTGCTGAACTCCCTCCCATGATGGGCTGCAGCTGTAAGCTGAATAAATGCGTTCTCCCTAATTTCTTGCCAGAACTAGCAAGAGAACAAGAACTAGAACATTGCTCAGACCACCACAGTTTCAAATTAGATTCCCCAGCCTCTCTACACAATTTCTGGGTGCTTCCTATCTCTGGCCTCTCAGGAGCTTAAACATGTATCAAACGTTCACACAACATTTTGGCCTCTGACAGTCATTTGTCTTTACAAGAGAAAGTACAAGAAAAAAATACCTTGTGTTTTGTTCAAATTAGGCTGATTATGGTTTGTGCACACCTTTAATCACAGCACTTGGGAGGCAGAGGCAGAAGCAAAGCCAATGTAATCTACATAGTGAGTTCCAGGCCAGCTAGGCCTTCATGGAGAGAAACTGACTCAAAAACAAAATAAAACAAAACCCAACTAATTGAAGCATGCCGTTAAGGCTAGAAAGACTGATCTAAGAAAAACTTTAAATTTTTAAAATCTTGTATGTGTGTGTGGGGGGGGGGTGTACATTTTCTGTGTATATCAAGAACACAGTACATGTGTAGAGGTGGGAGGAGAAATTTGAGGGTTGGTTCTCATCATCCACCTTGTTTGAGACAGGATCTCTTTGTATTTGCCACTGTGTACACCAAGCTAGTCAGCCCATGAGTTTCTGAGACTCCTCCGGGTCTTGCCTGGGATACAGACAGCCACTATTATGTCTGGTTTTATGTTTGTTCCTGGGATACAATGACAAGTACCTACTGAGCCATCCCTCCAGGCCATTAAGAAAATAATTTTAACTTGTACTATTAAAATAACTTTGTAAGTTAAAAGATAAACACACACACACATACACACAAAGTTCACAACTTATATAGCAAAGGATTATGTTTAAAACACTTTCACAGGGCTGGTGAGATGGCTCAGCAGGTAAGAGCACTGACTGCTCTTCCAAAGGTCCTGAGTTCAAATTCCAGCAACCACATGGTGGCTCACAACCACCCATAATGAGATCTGACTCCCTCTTCTGACATGTCAGAAGACAGCTACAGTGTACATACATATAATAATAAATCTTTGGATTGGAGCAAGCAGGGACTGAGCGAGCAGAGTTGACTGGAGTGAGCAGAGGTCCTAAAATTCCAATAACTACATGAAGGCTCACAACCATCTGTACAGCTACAGTGTACTTGCATACAGAAAATAAATAAATCTTTAAAAAAAAAACACTTTCACAAATGCTCAGCTCCAAGTGAGGTATCTAAATCGCACCCCACTCTCTGCAAGGGTCAGGGATCTGCGTGGGGTCAGAAGGCTGGGAAGATTTAAGAGCCAGAGGTGGTAGATGATACGATAAGACTGATGCACATGGAAACTCAGAGACTGGACAGCACGCACAAGACCCGCACAGGCTCAAGCTAGACATAATCTCAGTGCAGAGGAAGAGAAGCGGACACAAGGTCCCACTCCTAGTCAAGAAGCTATTCCAGGGGATACTCTGGGAGAGGGGAAGTCAGTGTCCATGAACAGGATGGCGCTGGGTATCAGACACACTCCAGGGCAGCCACGCCTCAGGTGAGGCTGAGCAACACAAATTAGACTCATGGGGGGTTTTTTGTTTTTGTTTTTGTTTTAAGAGAGAGAAGAATATAAAGTTGGGTGTTAGAGAGGTGGAGAATCTAGGAGAAAGAAGATGATCAAAGAATAAGTACAAATATTATTAAGGATATAGTTGGAAGCGCAACCTGGTTGTTCTATATATATTAATTATTCTTAAGTAGAGTTCATTTTAACTCTAAATATTCCTCTAAGTCCCACCTACTCTTTATCCTTTTTTTGCTTGTTTGCGTGTTTGTTTTTCAACACAGGGTTTCTCTGTGCAACTCTAGCTGTCCTAAAACTCACTCTGTAGACTGGGCTGGCCTCAGACTCACAGAAATCCACCTGCCTCTGCCTCTGCCTCTGCCTCTGCCTCTGCCTCTGCCTCTGCCTCTGCCTCTGCCTCTGCCTCTGCCTCTGCCTCTGCCTCTGCCTCTGCCTCTGCCTCTGCCTCTGCCTCTGCCTCTGCCTCTGCCTCTGCCTCTGCCTCTGCCTCTGCCTCTGCCTCTGCCTCTGCCTCTGCCTCTGCCTCTGCCTCTGCCTCTGCCTCTGCCTCTGCCTCTGCCTCTGCCTCTGCCTCTGCCTCTGCCTCTGCCTCTGCCTCTGCCTCTGCCTCTGCCTCTGCCTCTGCCTCTGCCTCTGCCTCTGCCTCTGCCTCTGCCTCTGCCTCTGCCTCTGCCTCTGCCTCTGCCTCTGCCTCTGCCTCTGCCTCTGCCTCTGCCTCTGCCTCTGCCTCTGCCTCTGCCTCTGCCTCTGCCTCTGCCTCTGCCTCTGCCTCTGCCTCTGCCTCTGCCTCTCTCTGCCTCTGCCTCTGCCTCTCTCTGCCTCTCTCTGCCTCTGCCTCTGCCTCTGCCTCCTGCGTGGCAGAATTAAAGGTGTGGGCCACCACCGCCCAGCTTTTGCCCCAGACTTTGACTTAGGTTTTTGCCATCAGTCAATTTGAGTATGTTGGAATTGCTACATTGCTTCTTTTTTCTCCTCAAATAATTTAGGCATATTTTTCAGATTACATTTATGTGTGTGTGAGTATGATTTCTAAAGTACTCTGGCTACCATTTATTTTTATTTAATTGTATAAAGTTTAGGCAAGTTTGATTTGTACACCATTAGTGGGTTACCTGGCAACCCATTATCCTCTAAAAACCATAGTTACTCTAGTGCTGTTTTATGAATACCTTATGCATCTTAAAATGTATTTTCACCTATTTGTTGGGAACAAATGGCTCTATGTGCCTTTCGGTTCAAAATAGACGATTCAATTCTTTAAATGTTTCATATATTTACTGCTTTAAATGATCAGTTTCTGGGGAGGAAAGTAGGTTAAAATTTCCAGCTTTAAAAAAAAAGCACTTTCACAAATAAATAAGAAAATATGTATACACATACTCTTACATATACACCATATTAAAAATGATTTAATGTCAAATTCAAAAGACTGAACAAATGGGCAACGCATCCTTGAAAAAACCCATTTGGACTGAAGGGTACTGAAAAGGCAGAGCTTTAAACACAGCACATTTCATTGCTTTTAATCTTTCAGCTTTGAAAAAATTAGGAAAGCAAAAAGACCTCTAGTTACTGATGATATTTGAAAAGGTGTCACTGTTGGCTGGGGAAATGGAACAAGCTTTTTTGGAGAAAATCTAAGCATTTTGGATGGTTAAATTTTTTAACATAAAAGACTGAAGCAGAAGTCTCTGAACTAAGAAAGATATTAAATAGATAGCCAATTCTAAGGGAAATATAATTGTATATTTTTTAAAAGATTTATTTGTTTGTTTTATGTTTATGAGTACACTGTAGCTCATCTTCAGACTATAGCTGTCTTCAGACACACAAGAAGAGGGCATCAGATCCCATTACAGATGGTTGTGAGTCACCATGTGGTTGCTGGGATTTGAACTCAGGACATCTGGAAGAGCAGTCAGTGCTCTTAACCACTGAGCCATCTCTCCAGCCCATGATAGTATATTCTTATATAAAAACACTCATATCCAAGTTTCTATGAAGGACTAACTAAAGCAAAGGTTGGAGCTGAAGAGACTGACTGTCTGTGGTTAGGAGCTGCGCTTGCAGGGGACCTGAGCTCCTTTCCCTGCACACACACACACACACACACACACACACACACACACACACCACTGATCATGTAAGCTGCAGGGGAGCCGGCACCCACCCTCTCTGCTCTCTGCTGGCACCAGGCACACTCATGATACACAGCCATACACACCAGCAAAAACACTTATACATGCAGAAAAAATTTTAAAGGTATATGACAACATAATTGTTTAATTAAAAATGTTCTGGAAAACAAATAAAACAAAAAATAAAATAAAATAAAATAAAATACATGTTCTGGCCCCAACCCAGAAAGACCACTCTCATAAAAATTACTATTTTTTTAAAGATTTATTTTATGTATGTGAGTACACTTTTGCTCTCTTTAGACACACCAGAAGAGGACATCAGATGCCATTACAGATGGTTGTGAGCCACCATGTGGTTGCTGGGAATTGAACTCAGGACCTCTGGAAGAGCAGTCAGTGCTCTTTACCACTGAGCCATCCCTCCAGCCTGACAATTACTATTAATGAACATGAATAGTCACATACCCACTATACACGTGAATCTAAATGTATTTAAAACTAAATACTTTTTCATTTAAATGCCTAACAAAATAATCACCAAGACCTACGTTACACAGAGAAATAAAAATTCCAGTGTTCACTGTGGTTAGGAGCATGCTCTTACAGAGGACCTGAGTTCCTTTCTGTAGAGTGAGCTGTCTCACCTGAACTTTAAATATTATATTGCATTTAATTATTTATTATATTAAATTTAACGTTTAATATGTTATTTTAATGAGAAAAAATAAACCAGTGGAGGGCTTTTTGTTTTTGCCCTGTTTCTTGTTACTTTGACGTAACCTCTTGCAGGGCACCCCAGGCTTGCCTGGACCTCATGATCCTCTCGCTATGCCTCCTGAGTGCTAGGATTACAAGTGCATGCTCGTACAACAGAAACAAGGAGATGGAAGGCAAACGCGAGCAGAAAAGTAAAGTGCTGGGGCGAGACAAGCTATGCTGACGTTCCTTGCTTCAGGACACGTGGTTCCACGGTGTATGTATAGATAAGGAACTTGGTAAGACAGGGCTTGTACACTGAAAAGCAGATCCATTGCTGCATTAGGAGAAAAAAAGACCTTGCCGATGGGGACTTTGAAAAGAATAGTAATTTACCTACCTTTTATACCTGTAGTGCTATGGTATGTGTGTGTGTGTCGTATTGATAATATATATGTATTTGTGTGTCTGTATGTATGTGTGTATTTTTTTATCCCACTGCTGACTTGCCCAAGGAAGATAGTAAAACTAATCTGCCTTTGCCTGTAGTAGGCCATAAAGAAATTCTTTCTCCTTTGGTAGTAGAGCAAAGGCCCAAGTTCTCTTCAGAGGGCCCCGCCCCATGCCCTGCAGGTAGAAAGGATACACAGAACGGTCAGGAAGACTCTGAAGAGCCTAACTTAACTCAGCCTATTAACAAGTGTGCCTATCCAATGATGTCTCCATAAAAAGCAAATAGCCAGGGCTGGAGAGATGGCTCAGTGGTTAAGAGCACTGACTGCCCTTCCGAAGGTCCTGAGGTCAAATCCCAGCAACCACATGGTGACTCACAACCATCCATAACAGGTCTAATGACAGAGCAAGGTCCCTAGAACCATGAAAAAAAAAAAACCCCCGGATATGGTGCCATACATCTGTGATCTAGTACACCCAGAGAGATGGGGGCAGTGATGGGAGACTCTCCCAAGCGCTGAAGTGCTCTGGGAAGAGAGAAGTCTCAAGGACACATAAGGGGTTGGGTGAGTCTGCTTGAGTCAGGTGGAATAGAGGCAAGGACCTCTCCAAGGTCAAGCAGGACAGGACATACTTACATGGTGTTACTGCCGTTTGGAAGCTAAGAGCCTGCAGAATCCCAGCCCTACTTCAAACGCCTGAAACCCAGTGGGCCCATGAATCTGTACTGACTGTGGCTCTCCCAGGGGCAGGCGGGTGTGAAGCATCTGGAATGTGCAGAGTCTGCAGCTCATTTCCAGTCTGCAGAGCCATTTCTCACCTCACGGCTGTTCTGAATTTTTAAAATCTAACTCTAAATGGCTACTGTTCAAATTAGAACTCGCCTTAGAAGAAAGACAGGGAATTTACAAAGGGCAGAAAATACAGTTTTATACTAGGGGTTAGTGTGATGGCTCAGCGGTTGGTACTGGCTGCTTTTCTAGAGGCCCCATGTTTAGTTCCCAGCACCTACATGGTGATTGACAACCACCACCATAAATCCAATTCGGAGGGACCTGATGTCCTCTTCTGGCCTCTATAGGCACCAGGCACACACAGTACACAAACACATATGTAGGCAAAACACTTAGACACATAAAATATAATATTTGTTTAAATAATTAACTTACGCTGCTTGAAGACCTCAAGGGCTCTCTTCAAGGTACTAAAAAAAAACATTACATAATTTCAATTCTAGAAACAATCGATATAAATTTATTACAATGTTTTCACATGCTTCTCTGTGCCTACAGATTATCATGGAGGCTCCAGATACCAAACAAACAGAAACAGTAAAAGACCAAAGCTTTTTAAGACAAGCCCCATCACTCCTGGGTATAAACAGTTCTTCACTGTCTGCCCTGAGCCGAGCAAAATGTGGAAACTCTGCGTTTTACCTTCCCCAATGGAAATGCAGCACTCGTGACCCCTTTCTCCTAAGGACAGGCTGTCATCTGAATACGAAAACAAAACCATCAAATATAGCTCAAATATTAATGTGCACTCTTATCCGAGTGAGCATCTGTGGGGGCGGCTGGGGTGTGTGTGCTTGTGTGTGTATGTCTGCATGTATGTGTGTGTGTGTGTGTGTGTGTGTGTGTGTGTGTGTGTGTGTGTGATTATGTGTATATATATATATGTATGTGTGTATATATGTATGAGTATATGTCTCTGTGTGTACATCTGTGTGTATGTGTGTGTGTGTTCGAGTATGAAGACAGTATTTCACATAGCCCAGGCTTGCTATGTAGCTGAAGCTGGCCTTAAACTCTGAATCCCCCTGCCTCCACTTTTCAAAGTGCTAGGATTACAGACTATTACAAACTCTGGCTCTTAACTGACTCCTTTGTCAGAAAACCATCATATACTTTTCTTTCTGAGATTGGGTCTCACCGTATAGTCCTGGACTCATTAGGTAGAGACTAGACTGACCTCAAACTCACAGAGATTCACCCACCTCTGCTTTCTGAGTACTGGGATTAAAGGCATGTGCCATTACACTGGGTATATATATATTTATTGATCAGAAACGGCAGGCTAATCTCATTCCTTTCTTAAATTCTGTCTTTTAGCTGACAGATGGAATTGTGCCTCTTCATCATGTACAATGTGGTGGTTTGAGATCTTCATGCACCGTGGAATGGCCCCGTAGAGTAATTAACACAGGCATTGCCTCACATCCGTTCCTGACCATGCTTTGGAGAGCCGCACTTACTCTCAGATCTTTTTAAGAACACAGTACATTGCTGCTAACTACACACACGATGCTGTATAATAAATCTCTTGAACTTCTTTCTCCCAGCGAAAACCTTCATGCCCTTTTTCCTTTCCATGTCATATGACATGTGTGTGTGTGTGTGTGTGTGTGTGTGTGTGTGTGCGCGCACGCGCGCGCGTGTACATGCATTATGAACTAAATGTTCCCTTTCACTGTATTTCTTTAGCAAGGGTCTATGTTCACATCTTTCAGTTAAGCAGAACCCCTATCCAGATCGACTTTAAACTACATCTCTAGCTTAGTATTCTTCAGACTGCACTGAAAAAGAAAAAAGAAAAAGAAAAAAAAAAAAAGAAAAGAAAAGAAATATGGTAACAAGTGTCCCATTAAAAACTCTTAAATGTGTCTCAAAGAAGAGAGACACGTTTTTCCTGATTGGAAAGCAAGAAGCGGGAGGTGGGGTGGAGAAATATCGATTCTCTCCGCCTAATTTACTACAACTGCCACTCAACCATGCTTGCTGAAACAGCAGGGGTTGGGGGAGGGGGAGTCGGGCAGTCACATGCAGCATAGAAGAATGGCACTGGCACCTACTTGATCTCAGACTGTCCACACGGCTTCTTCCTGGAGAGGTTCAGCAGGTCTTTGCCATATTTCTCTTCAATTGATGCTCTACAGGGAACAGAAGAGAAGACCATGGGTCCTGCATAGGGTTCTTGGCTAAAACACAGAAAACACTGCCCCTGCTGGAGAGCTGTTCACTCACTGTGGACGTTCAGATGTGACGTCACAATCTAAGATATAAGTCTCAGTAATAAATTTAAAAAAAAATACTAAAAATAAACCAATAGAATAAAACTCAGAGGCAGGCATGGTGGTGCACACCTGTAACCCCAGAACAGAGAAGCAAAGGCAGGAAGACAGGGAGTCCAAAGTCAGTGTTAGCCGCGTGCTGAGTTTGAGGCCAACCTAGGATACATGAGACCTTGTTTCAAAAAAACAAAAGTAGGGGCTGGAGGGATGGCTCATGGTTAGGAGCTCATGTTCTTTCAGAGGACCTGAGTTCTTAGCACACACATCAGGCAGCACACTGTTGTCGCAGGTAACTCCAGAGGGTCAGACATCTGCTTCCAGCCTCCTTGGACCCGCACATAGATGACATACAGACACAATACACATTGTGATGGTTTGTATATCCTTGGACCAGGGAGTGGCACCATCTGAAGGTGTGGCCTTGTTGAAATGGGTGTGTCACTGTGGATGTGGGTATAAGATCCTCACCCTAGTTGCCTGGAAGTCAGTCTTCCACTAGCAGCCTTTGGATGAAGACATAAAACTCTCAGCTCCTCCTGTGCCATGCCTGCCTGGATACTGCCATGCTCCCACCTTGATGTTAATGGACTGAACCTCTGAACCTGTAAGCCAGCCCCAATTAAATGTTGCCTTTTATAAGACTTATCTTGGTCATGGTGTCTGTTCACAGCAGTAAAAACCCTAACTAAGACATAAAATAAAATAAAAATAAGTCTTTTAAACATACACATACATTATATATATAATATTATAATACATACATATTATATATACACATACATAAAATGCAAGACTTCTGTTTTTAATGACTTTTGCCTTGATTTGTTTTGGGTCCTGGGGGCTGAGAAAGGCCTGCACTTGCTAGGCAAGCATGCTTCCACTGAGCTCAATCCCCTCCAAAACCCTACTGTACAAGGGGAAGAAGCACAGAGGCCTTCAGCTCCAGCTACTCTCAGGCCGGAAGTCCCTTGCACATAAGAGTCAAGGCCTCTATGTTGTCAAGGCCAGCCTTGAACTCCTGACCTCAAGTGAGTTAAGACAACAGGTACATAGCACAGTGGCTGGCTTGTGCATAGGTTTTAAGTGGGGCCCTCTTCCACCTTCTCTAAGAGGCCCGTCCTCCTCCAGTCAAATGCACAGCTAATCTGTACCAAGAGAAGGGGATCTCAAGCCATAAACTGTAGCTGGCTTGCCACCAAAACAGCTGCCAGGGGGTGGCAGATAGTCTAAAGCACTAACCGGCATCTTCCCTGACCTAGTCTCCTCCCCATCCCTGTCACTTTCCCCATTGTTTGCCCTAGTCCCAGCAATATCCAGACTATACGATTAGGTTAAGGTAGTTTACACTGCCCTAGTTTCTTCAGAGCTTCAAAAGTTCTAGAACTAAAAAATGAATAGTCTCAGGGGGAAAAAAGAGCCAACTGGGGGCTGGGAAGATGGCCCAGTCAATAAAGTGGCTGATTCATACGCATAAAGACCTGAGTTTGAACTCTTGACACCTAAGTATACTGCTGGTGTGTGTGTGTGTTGGGGGGGGAGACAGGAGGATTTCTAAGAATTTCTGGTAAGCCAGTCTAGCCAACTGGTGATGTCCTGGTTCAGCAAGAGTCCCCTACTTTAAAGAATAAAGCAGAGAGCAATTGAGGGTACCACCCAAAATCAATTACTGGCCTCTCTGTGCATACACACCAACACTCACATTAACAATCACACACACACACACACACAAACACACAAGGAGAGAGAGAGAGAAGAGAGAAAGAGAGAGAGAAAGAGAAGAGAGAGGAGAGAGAAGAGAAGAGAAGAGAAGAGAAGAGAAGAGAAGAGAAGAGAAGAGAAGAGAAGAGAAGAGAAGAGAAGAGAAGAGAAGAGAGAGAGACATGGACATCAACATCTGATCTGTCCAACATACAAGCACTCACTGGGATAGGCAGCATACATACATACATGCATGCACACACATGAACATGTATAGACAAATACACCACAACATATATAAATAAGTTATATCATTTGATGGTGATTGATATAGAATTTTTTAAAAATTTGTTTGTGTAAATTTTTGTCTGTAGTATGTACACACGTGAGCATGTGCCTGTGTGCACACATATAAAAGCCAGAGGATGACATAGGGTTTTCTCTCTCACACCCCACCTTCTTCCCGATCTACAAGCACGCGTCTTCCCATCTTCAACTGTCTTTGACTGCCTTCACCAGAGCTTTCAAGTTTCCACTGGAGAGGTCTTTTCCTCCTTCGGATAGGTTTATTCCAGAGTATTTTTTTTTCCTAAGCAAGGGTGACTAGAACTGACCACCTGACTTGTTGCTTGTTGCTTGTTGCTGACCTGGGTGTGTTCATGTTGCATCCTTCCAGTTTGCTGCCAGAGGTTTCAGCTCTACAAGTTTTCTAGTAGAATCTTGGGGTCTTATATGTACCAGGTCATCTGAAAATAAGCTTACGTTGCCTTCTTTCCTTCCTGTTTGTATCTCCGCCCCCACCTTCATTTCCTTCTCCTGCCTTATTTCTCTAAGACGTCAAGCTCTGCATTAAATAAAAGCAGAGAAAGCAAACACGCTTGTCTCATGCTTGATTTTAGTGGGAGCGCTTTGAGGGGTTTCCCCATTTAGTAGGATATTAGATGCAGCTCTTTCATCTTACATACATACACTTGTTATGTTGACATACGTCCCTTCTATTCTAGCCTCCTGGGGATTTCTTGATGAAGGGATGTTGGATTGTCAAAAGCCTTTTCTACATCTATGAAAATGATCATGTGATTTCTGTCCTTGAGACCATTTATATGATGTGTTACATTTATTGATTTGCATCTGTTGAATGAAGCCAACTTGGCCAGGGTGAATGTTTTTTGTTCTTGTTTTTGTTTTTGTTTTTGTTTTTTTGATGTTTTATTCAATTTAGTGTATAAATATTTTATTGATAATTTTTGCATTTATATCCACCAAGCAATTTGGTTTACAATTTTATTTTGTTGTTGTTGTGTCTTTATCTGATTCTGCATTACATTATTACTGGCTTTGTAAGAAGAGGTTTTTTTAAATTGTTTTAAGATTTATTTATTATTATATCTAAGTACCCTGTAGCTGTCTTCAGACACACCAGAAGAGGACATCAGATCTCATTACGGATGGTTGTGAGCCACCATGTGGTTGCTGGGATTTGAACTCAGGACCTTTGGAAGAGCAGTCAGTGCTCTTAACCTCTGAGCCATCTCTCCAGCCCTTGTAAGAAGAGTTTTAAGACTCTCCTTTTCTATTTTATGAAATAGTTTGAAAATTGGTCTTTAAAAGTTTAATAGAGCCGGGTGGTGGTGGCGCATGCCTTTAATCCCAGCACTCGGGAATCAGAGGCAGGCAGATTTCTGAGTTCGAGGCCAGCCTGGTCTACAAAGTGAGTTCCAGGACAGCCAGGGCTATACAGAGAAAACCTGTCTCGAAAAACAAAACAAAAACAAACAAACAATAAAACAAACAAAAAGTTTAATAGAAACTGGGAGTGGCGGATTTGGGGCCAGCCTAGTCTACATAACAAGTTCCAAGATATCCAGGCATATATAGTGAGACCCTGTCTATACATAAATACATAAAATGCATAAATACGTAAGTATATAGCCTCTGATAGACTTCACCACTAGATTCATCTGGACCTGGACATTTTCTTGCTGAGACATCTTATTACTGTTCCAATCTCATCAACTGATGTAGATCTGTTATTTTATTCTATTTAATTTTATTTTTATTTTTATTTTTATTTGTGTGTGTGTGTGTGTGTGTGTGATTCACATGCACAGGTACCAATAAAGACCAGAAGGTAGCACTGGATCCCCTAAGGACGGGGTTAAGTCACATGACATGGGTATGGGGAACCAAACCTGGGTTTCCTGGGAAACAAGCACTCTTAACCCCTGAGATATCTCTCCAGGTCGGTGTTTAAATTCATTATCCCACCTTGGTTTATTTTATAGACCATATGTATCAGGAATTCATGTTTTACTTGTATAGTTTCCAACTTAATAAAATCACAGATTTTTAAAGTATGCCTTAAGTGTTTTCTGAATTTCCCTGGTGTCTGTTGTAAAGTCTCCTTTCCATTTTTATGGGTTTTTTTTTTTTTCATTATTAATTTGGGCCGTCTTTCATTTTCTTAATTTGGCTAGGTTTTGCCTATCTTGATTTTCTCTTCAAAGAAAAAGCTCTTTGCTTCATGATTCTTTCTTCAGTAATTTCTAACTTGATATTATTTCTTTTTATATACTAATTTTATGTTCAACATGTTCTCCCCTTGGGGTGATCATTATTTATTTGAGATCTCTTTAAATGATAATATAGGCAGTGTAGCCCTGAGATCTCTCTCAGAACTGCTCTCTCTCTGAATCCTGAAAGCTTTCACATGATGTGTTCATTTCCATTCAACGTAGGAATGTTTTAATTTCTTCCTCATTTTTTTAGATACCCATTCATCACGCAATAGCGTGCGGTTTAATCCTCACGAGTCTGTGTCTGTTGTATAGCTTCTCTTGCTGCTGATTTCCAGTTTTATTCCATTGTGGTCAAAATATAAGAAATGATTTCCACATTTGCTGTGTATCCATCACATGTCCTCTTTTCGGGGAAGTCCCAGAGGCTCAGAGGGTGCTGAGAAGAATATTCTGCATATTCAGATGAAATGTCTATAAAGGTCTGTTAGTCCCACTTGGTCTATGATGTTATTTAACTCAGATACATATATTTCCTTGGAATGACCTGTCTATTGTGGGACTTGGTACTGAGATAACACAGCGCTATTGTGTTGAGGTTAATCTGTGACTTTATATCTAATAGTATTTGTTATATAAAATTGAGTAGGCTCATGTTTGGCACATACATGTTTAGAATTATAATATCCTCTTTTTTTTAAAAGATTTATTTATTTATTATTTGTAAGTACACTGTAGCTGTCTTCAGACACTCCAGAAGAGGGCGTCAGATCTCCTTACGGATGGTTGTGAGCCACCATGTGGTTGCTGGGATTTGAACTCCGGACCTTCGGAAGAGCAGTCGGGTGCTCTTACCCACTGAGCCATCTCACCAGCCCCTATAATATCCTCTTGATGGTCTGTTCTCTTTAATCAGTATAAAGTAACATTCTTTATCTCCTCTGACTAGTTTGAATCGAATTTTGTCAGGTAATAGAACAGCAATACCTGTTTGTTTAGTTGGTCTCTTCGTTTGGATTTTGTTTTCCTTTATCCTAAGGTAGTATTTGTCTTGATTGTGAGGTATGTTTCTTAGATACAACAAATATATGGGACCTAATTTTTAACCCAATATGTTAGTCTGTGCTTTTTTAAATAGGGACTTGAGACCATGACTATCCAGAATAACTGTTGAACGGTGTGTATTAACTCATGCCGCTTTGTTGACGGTGTGTGTGCTGGCTAGACTTTTCTTCATCCTTGTTTGGTTGCTCATGGGATGATGTGGCTTTTTCTGTCTTGAAGACTCATGGATGTGTTCCTTCAGGTATCGTCTGCAGGGCTCATTTAGTGGTCAGAAGTTTCTTAAACTCTTTTTAATCACAGAAAGTTTTTTCACTTTCCTTCAACTAAGGACATTAAAGCCCTCCTGCCTTTTAGAGTTTCTGGGGAGGAATTTCTTGTGCTGAGCCTGGCTTTATACGGAACCTGGTGTTTCTCTCATGCATCTTTCAGCGTGCATTCTTTGTTCTGTCTATTTGCTTACCATTTTAACTACAATTTGGCATGTTTTTTTCCTGCCTGTTTTACCTGCCACATGTACCTAAGTGGTAACTCTTTTCCCTAGGTGTGGGGAAATTTTCTGCTGTGACTTTATTGACAATGTTTTCTATGCTTTTAGCATGAGGTTCTATTTCTTCTATGCCCATAATTTGTAGATTTGGTCTTTTCAGGGTGTTCCATAGGTTTTAAAGGCTCTGTTCACGCCTTCTTGTGAATATATACTTTTACAGTCTGAGTGATGAATTTTCACTACCTTGTCTTCAAGCACTGATAATTCCATCTTCCCCATGACCTATTCCTCTGCTGAAGCTTTCCAGAGAGTTCCCCCCTCCTTGGGAATGGCTAGGTTTATTATTAATATACCATCTATAGACATAAAGCCCAACAGACCCCTGCCCCAACAAGAAAGCTGAAACCCTGTGACATGCCATCTCTGCTTTGGTACCCAGAAGAGAGCATGAGACTCTTCAAGGCTTCCAAAGCTTAGGGGAGTCCAGGGTCATTTTGGAAGGCCTCCTCGGGGTTCTGCTTGGTATGAGTACCTTTCCCACTCCTTGTGCCAGAGGTACATTAAACCCAAAGTCTGACCCATAGCTCCTGACAATTGGAGACCTAAAAGTATGGTCCCCAGCTCAGATGTGTGAGCCTCGGACAACTGCTGGGTCTCCAGCTCGCCCCTTAGATATAGGAACCAAATCCTGATGTCCCCTTGTTAGGAGAGCGTCAGCCAAGGCCTCAAGAGTCTCCTTGTTAGGGTTGGGGACTGTCTCGATGTGTTTTTAGCTCCTGGAACTGCTCACAGTTGAACCCAGAGCTTCTATCCATGCAGGACAGACCCAGAGTTGTCTCCATCTCAGTTTCTTCCGTCATGGCAGCAGATCACTTGAGTTCCATTCTCCGGTATCTCCATAGAGTTTTCTATTTGACTTATTGAAGTTTTCATTTCCAATATTTCACTGGGCTTGTCTTGTATTTCTATCTGTAATGACTTCTACTCTCATATTATATTAATTATGATCACCTAGTGTTTCTTATGCTTCTCATTGGGACTTAAGCACCCGTGTTTGGTCATTGGTTGAATTCTTTTTAAGTTGCCCTGATTCTTTCAGTGGAAGCGTTTTTAACATTCAACAAGGACTAGATTTCAGTAGGGCCGGATTGTCATTTTTCTCTACTACCCTGCTGTCTAGGATACCAGGCTCAATCCCCAGGGCTCCCCTCAGATTAGTATACTGTCTTCAAAATGGCCACGATCAAAGGGCTATGAAAATACAGTAATCATCAAAGAAAAAAGAAAAAAGAAAAAAATGCGTCCATCATTTTAGGCAATCACTGACAATACTGTTACAGGGATAATATGTTAACTGCCACGGAAAGTAGGGGAAAGAGCACAAGATCAGTGATCAGTACCAGGTCATGGAGGGGAAGTATGAATAGAAGAGGGGACAGCAGCAAGTCTGAGTCTGCTTGGGCTGAAAGTAAAACGAAAAGACATCAGTCAATCATTACAGTCAGATAATCTACAGCCACTCCAGCTCGCAGGAGGCTGGCACGCAGAAACCCTGCCAACCAGGGCAAGCCTGTGCTCCTTGAAAAGGGAGAATGAAAAGAGATAGAGAGAGAAAGAGAGAGAAAGAGGTTAAGGACATGAGCAAAAGAGACCCAAGCTAAGCTGCTAACCCGTCGTTAACTTATCATTCATATTCACTGATGTTAAATACACAAGAATAAAGTAAGGGGAGAGGGCTGAGTGCAGGCTGGAGACTGATGCAGTCTAGCTCATCTCGCTGTCCCTTTCTTGGGCTCCCAGGAGACTGTGACACCGATATGCATTCCTTTGTAAGGTTAGGTTGTGGATGCTGGTCATGCCTGTGGATGGTCCTTTAGGAGTCCAGTGGTCAACGCTGGCCCTGCCCCTGTGTAACCCTTCCCAGTGTCCATCTTGCTGCCTGGAACATGCCCTTGCAGTTGGATGGCTGCTCCAACCAGGTTTCCATCCCACCAAATACTTCATAGTTCCCATCAAAGTTCCTTCCTATAGACCAGAAGCATTTCTGGCCAGGTTTCAACAGCTAATCCCATGACACTTGCTCTGAGTTTTCTCTAAGAGCAAGACCTAAGAGGTCTCAGCCACCGTCACCACCGAGTCAACAGAGGTCCTTTTAGAATGGCATCCCATGGCTTCCTAGTGCTGAAAAGGGTTTTCCTGGAGTCTTACCTCCCTCTGCCAGGGGTACTCTGCATCCCTCGTTTGACCCCTTCCCCCCTCTCTCTGACACTACTGACACACAGAGGAAGAACTCAAATGCTTATCACTGAAAGTTCAAGTGCAGATCTTCTGAGCTTCGCTGCGTTAGAACACGACTCTTATCATCTGCTGCTTCCTCTCACTGGAAGCGGAATAGCTCCTCAAACCAAACCAGTTCCCAGGGCTTCATCTCCTGCTTTGGGAAGTTCCCTGGTTTGCTTTGGTATCAAAACTAGTGATAACTAAACATCAGCACTTTAGAAGCCACCACCCAGCTCCCGCTGTGTAATGCCCACAGCACCTAGCAGAGCATCCCTGTCTCCTGCCCTCCACCTTCCTTCCTGCACACTCCTCAAGAGCTCTTGAGAGGCCCTGTGGTTTCCAGGAGGAGGCCCTCTAGCATCCAGGCAACAGTGGGCAGAATTCCCCCACGTCCCCAGCAAACACAGCGGTCTGCCCTGGAGAAAAGAGAGAGCTTTACTGAAGTGAAACTCCAGCATCATGCTCTCTAAAACCAGGGGAACCACCGCTGACACGCAGGGGAAGCTCTCAAGCATAGGGGAAGTGGTGGGTCCTGAGGACAGAGGCGAGGGAGGAACCACCAGGATGTTGCAGAAACCCCCTTTGATGGGAAGACCTTCTCCTAGAGCACTGCCCACCCAGCGTTTCCTCTTACCTGTCCATCAACTTGTCTATTTAAAAGATTTGCCGGGCGTGGTGGCACATGCCTTTAATCCCAGCACTTGGGAGGCAGAGACAGGTGGATTTCTGAGTTTGAGGCCAGCCTGGTCTACAAAGTAAGTTCCAGGACAGCCAGGGCTACACAGAGAAACCCTGTCTCGAAAAACAAAACAACAACAACAAACAAACAAACAAACAAACAAACAAAAAAAGATTTATTTATTTTGCTTCATAAGTATGGGTGCTTCGCCTGCATGTATATCTGTGCCCTGTGTGTGCATGCAGACCACGAGGAGGCCAAAGAAGGTCATTAGATCGTCTGGAGCTAGAGTTATGGGTGGTTGTGAGCTGTCCTGTGGTTGCTGGGAGTAGAACCTTGGTCCTCTGCAAGGGTTTTAAGTGCTGGTAACCTCTGAGCCATCCCCCCAGCCCCTACATTGTCATTTTTGGAATATTTATTATGTGCCAGGCATCCTTCTGGGTGCCAGGATCTCTGAGTGACTGGGATAAAAGAGTACCCTGGTGGAGCTGGCAGGTGTGTGCACCAATACTCTAGTTTGCTACAAGAGGGGCATGTGAAACGTAAAAACAGGACAAGACACGGAAGAGAGGTCCTGCTCTTCTACTTTTGCCTGCTAACTTACTCTTCCTATAAAGATTAATTCGTATTAGCAGTAAAACTTACCAGGTTTCACAATGAGATTCCTATCCATATTTTACCTCCCTCCTGGCTCTTCCTACCTTTCCTTCTGCCTTCTGCTCTGTTGGTCCCTTTACTTCCAGGTCTTACTTGTTTCCATGAATGAGAAAAAGCATGTTTGTCTTTCTGTGTCTACATTATTTCACTTAGATGTGACTGTGACCTCCAGTTTCATCATCAATTTTCCTGAAAATCCAATACTCAACCAGGGACAGGGATACTTCTTCCCAAAGCCCTTACCCTTGCTCACTTTGACCCCTCTCTCCAAATCCCCTAGACCAGGAATAGTCCATATGCCAGATCTTCTTCAGCAACTCACAGCCAGCACAATCAGGCAGAGCCTTTCCCGTCAGGCTTGAGGGCAGTCTCCGATGACGCCGTGCCTGGGGCTGGAGGAAGCCCCCAGATCAGAGTGGGCAGCCAGAATGAAATCTTTTGTCCTAGTACCTGACATTGACCCATTTTTGCTTATTTTACTACATATTCCCAAAATGGTGCCCCCATTGAGTTATTAACTTCTTTGGAAGACCTGGGCTCCTTGCTCAGAGATTTTTTTACAGACATGAGTACAATGGCTTCCTTTTGTTGAGCAGGAAACAGACACCTGGAAAGATACATGTCCCTTGATGTGCGTCCCTGCCAGTTACCAAGGAAGCAGGATCAGAAGAGGAAGAGTTTAGACTCTATCCCAGTGTTCTTTCCTTTATAGATCCCAGCTTCCTGCTTGTGCCATTTGTGTGGTACACGCTGTCTCCCTTTGTAAAAAATAACCAGGTTCAACTCTAGTCCCCATAGTCTCCAGTTGTACTCTTCTTTGGAATAGATCTCTACAGATGTGATTAGCTAAGATAGAGGGCACCCTTGATCAGGCACTTCCTAATCTGTCAGATCAGGTGTCCCTATGAGAAGATAATATAGAGGGCTGCAGAGATGGCTCAGCGGTTAAGAGCACTGACTGCTCTTTTGAAGGTCCTGAGTTCAATTCCCAGCCATCACAGATGGCTCACAACTATAAATAAATATTTAAAAGAAAAAGAAAGAGGGAGAGAAGATAATGTAAAGAAACAAGTCAAGAGCTTCTCTGTGGTAATGAAGCGGGGCAGCTGGAAACTATGGCGCTGAAAGCCAGGCTATGTCAGAGACACCGGATACTACACAAACCACACTCTTCCCTAGAGTCTCCAAGAAAGGAAGATCCTGTCCCACCTCTCACAGCCCCTCACTTTCTGGTGTCTAGATGAGGTCCTGCCTTCCTTCCTCTCACGGCTTGGGGCTACTTACTACCACCTCCAAGACTTCCTGTCCCCCACAGCAGTCAGAACCACTGGCCCCACTTCATTACCACCGGAAGCTCTTGACTTGTGTCTTCACGCTGTCTTCTCATAGGGATACCTGCTCTGACGGATTAGGAAGTGACCCTGATCAAGGGTGCCCTTCTGTAAAGGCAGGGGGAGAGGGCCAACCGCACAAAGTTGTCCTCTGACTCCCGCATGCCCACTGTGGCACATAAACACCCACAGGCTAACAAGAAATAACTTTTTCTAAAACAGAAAGAAAAGAGAAACCAATTGGTTCCTGGTCTGGGAAAAGGGTGGGAGTCTTGACTCAAGAGACCCGAGCGTCTTACCTTTCTTTCAAAAAGTCTTCAAACTCCTTGCAGTTCTTACGGCCATTGTTCAGGTGCTGGATAATGCTGTCGTAGCCAATGGTGCTGAGAATGTCCGTGCTCTGTAAGATAAAGAATGTGGCATCAGGCTAAGGATGAAGAATAGGTGGGCAGAGGGGGCAGGGAGCCCACAGTGGGACTTCACAGGGTCACTTTTACAAAGATGGGTGTGTGACCCGAGAGAATGCAGAAAAGATCGAGATCAACAGCTGGGAAGAATAGTTCAAATGATGACGCCGAAGGGCCACAGAATGGGAGGGACAACCAGAGGAGTAAGAGGCATACGATATTTTCTAGTTCCATTTATTTGTCTGCAAAATTCATGATGTCCTCGTTTTTAAATGTCATCCTGAGTGAGATAACTCAGACCCAAAAGGACATACATGGTATGTACTCACTGATTAGTGAATATTAGCCAAAAAGTACAGAATGGCCACAATACAACCCATAGACCGTAAGAAGTGTCACAAGCGAAAGGCCCAAATGAGGCTGCTTCAATCCCACTTAGAAAGGGGAAGGAAATAAACATAGGAGGCAGAGGGAAGGAGGGATCTGGGTGGGCAAGGGGAGAGAAGAAGGGGAACAGGATCAGGTATGGGAGGAAGGGGACAGGAGAGAAGCCCAGAGGACCAGGAGAATGGGTGGAGATAAGCATGGGGGATTGGGGGATGACCCTCTATAAAGTACCAGAGACGTGGAAAGTGAGAGACTCTAAGGACTCAATGGGGGTAAACTTAGTCAAAATGCCTAACATTGGAGAGAGGGGACTCAAAGAGCCCACCTCCCATAGATAGATAAGGCCTCAAGTGGAGGGGCAGGGTTACCAACTCACAGTCAAAATTTCTGACCCAGAATTGTTCCTGTCTAAAGGAACTGTAGGGACAAAAATGAAGAAGAGACTGAAGGAAAGGCGGGCCAATGACAGGCCCACCTTGAGATCCATCTCATCGGGGAGAGGGGCACGGGCCACCAAGGTCTGACACTATTACTGATGCTATGATGTGCTTACAGACAGGAGCCTGGTGTGACTGTCTTCTGAGAGGCCACACCAGCAACTGACTGAGAGAGATGCAGATGCTTATACTCAACCATTGGACTGAAGTCTAGGACCCCCATGGTTGAATTAGGGTGTGGGAAGCCACATGTGCCGTTGCAGAGTGGCACTGACTACTGCTGGCCACCACGCATAAGTTTGGACAAACAACCAATGTGTACATATGTAGTAAAGTATTTTGCAAAGACACTGCCTGACCCAGGCATAATAATTGGGCTTTGGGAGTATAACCAATCAGATGTGAGACATGCAAATGAGGTATGATAATGAGGCTCTGTGAGGTACAGAGAGAGAGAGAGTAGCCAATCAGATGAGGAACATGCAAATGAGGCTTAGTGCATAACCAATCCGGGTGTGAGACACGCCTCTCCTAGGCCTATATAAGCAGCACCAGTTCTGGGCTCGGGGTCTCTTTGCCTCTGCAATCAAGCTCTCCCAATAAACGTGTGCAGAAGGATCCTGTTACTGGTCGAGTCTGGCACGCGCAAGATTAGGGGAAGGATTGAAGAAGCTGAAGGGAGAGCAACCGCATAGGAAGGCCAGCAGTCTCAACTAACTCAGACCCCAGGGTGCTCCCAAAGACTAAGCCACCTACCAGGAGCATACATGGGCTCGTCCAAGGCCCCCTGGCACATATATAGCAGAGGTCTGCCTAATCTGGCCACAGTGGGAGATGATTAACTTTATCCATGAGAGACTTGAGGCCCCAGAGAAGGGGGAGGCCTTGGGAGGAGCACTGTCTCATAGACAAGAGGGAGGAGGAATGGGATGAGGAACTGTGGGAAGGGGGACCAAAGGCGGTGGCAGTAACTGGAATGTATATAAATAAAATAATAATTAGAGAGAGAGAAGGAGGGAGGGATGGGGTAGGAAGGGAAGGAAAGGAAAGGGAAAGGGAGGGAAGGTTGGCTGAAAATAAAAATATAACTAGTGGAGTTGGAGGGGTAGCTCAGAGATCTCACACCAGGCACAACTACCTGTAACTCCAGGGATCTAACATCCTCTTCTGGCCTCTGCAGGTACCCATACACTCATGATATGCATGGATGCACACGCACACACACACACTCAAAATAAATCTCTTAAAAACAAATGTAAATATGTGGCTATCTAAATAAAGACATTTTAAGGAGCATTACACAAGTAGGGATGCCAAGCCCCTGGCTCCATCCTCAATCTCACGATTGGAGCCTGCTGGGCATCTCCACATCTGTAACTTCCTCTCCCATTTCTCCCACTCTGGCCTCAGCTTCTAACCTTTCTAACCCAGCCTCCCACAGGCTGGAGTAGCAGCCATTACACCTGGTACTGAGGATCAAATCTGGGGCTGGTGCATGCTAGAGAAACACTACTGACTGAACTATATCCTGAGCCCTAGTTATTATATCATCTAATAAAATGGTTAATTCATTATAGGTCATTTGGATTATGCACAAATATTATCGTTCCCATGAATAACTTTTTGTTGTTGTTGTTTTTTCAAGACAGGGTTTCTCTGTACAACCCTGGCAATCCTGGAACTCACTTTGTAGACCAGGCTGGCCTCGAACTCAGAAATCCACCTGCCTCTGCCTCCCAAGTGCTGGGATTAAAGGTGTGCACCACCACTGCCCAGCCCATGAATAACTTTTTACACACATTTCATTTCATACCAACTACATGCAAACCACTAACAAATTTATAAAGCCAACCTGAGATTGTATACTTGCAGCCAGGGGGTCTACATTCATTCCAGGGAGTCAGTAAAAAACATACATATAAAACAAAAGCTAGAGATGAAGACAGTGAATAACATGGCCATATGAAGAACACATGTGATTAATATAGTAGGAAAAAAGGCCAGGTACATCACAAGAGAAAGGGAACAAAGGAAGTTGAGCAGGTAGGACAGGATCCTGACATATTCCCCAGGCTGGCCTGAAACTGACAAAGCTCCTAACTTAGCCTCCCAGGTGTCAGAATTACAGGTGTCTGTCACCACTACTGGCAAAGAAATGGGATTTAAAATGAGTCCTTTAAAATAACCTGGCTCCGTGTGAAAAAAAAATACAAGTGTGTTTCAAATGAAATGACAATATCAGAATTTAAGAGATGGGCTCAAGCTGGAGAGATGGCTCAGCAGTTAAGAGCGCTGACTGGGGGCTGGCGAGATGGCTCAGTGGTTAAGAGCGCCGACTGCTCTTCCGAAGGTCCCGAGTTCAAATCCCAGCAACCACATGGTGGCTCACAACCACCCGTAGTGAGATCTCATGCCCTCTTCTGGAGTGTCTGAAGACAGCTACAACAAGTGAGTGGGGCCACAGCGAGAAGAAAAAGTGTTTGAAGATTTCTCAGTGTACTTACATATAATAAATAAATAAGTATTTAAAAAGAGAGAGAGAGATGGGGTTCAACTGGCAGGTTGCTTGTGTAGCTTGCAAAAGGCTGGTTTCAGTCTCCAGCACTACAGAAGCTATGCAAGGTGGCACATAGCTGTATTCCCAACACTCTGGAAGAAGAACCAAGAGTTCAAGATCAGCTTTGGCTATATCATGGGTTAGAAGCCAGGCTGGAGTATACCAGACCTTAGATAGATAGATAGATAGATAGATAGATAGATAGATAGATAGATAGGCAGACAGACAATAGAAGTGAACAAAAGAGAGGTAACCTAAGCTTTTACTTTAAGTAGCTCAAGGAAAAAGAGCTAGATAAACTTACAGTAAGTGGTAGAAAAAAATGTAAAGTAGTGAAATGAAATAAGGAAAAATAGGCTGGAGAGATGGCTCAGAGGTTAAGAGCACTGACTGCTCTTCCAGAGGTCCTGAGTTCAATTCCCAGCAACCACGTGGTGGTTCACAACCATCTGTGATGGGATCCGATGCCCTCTTCTGGTGTGTCTGTCTGAAGACAGCTACACTGTACTCATATACATAAAATAAATTTTAAAAAAATCTTTAGAAATAAAGATACACAATTGAGAACACTGATTAAACCAAGTCGTCCTTTGATCAGTTAAATAAAATTGATAAGGGGGAGAGAATAAAATACAAATTGCCAATATCAGAATGAACATGTGAACATCAATACAGATTTCAATCAATAGAGATTCTATAGATGTTATAAGCTAAACCTAGCAGGTGTGGAGGCACACGTCTGTAATTCCAGCACTTGGGCGGCTGAGGCAAGGAGAATTCAAGTTCAAAGCCAGCCTGGATGACATAGTGAAACCTTATCCCAAAACACCCAGAAGATGGGGCTGGAGAGAAGATCAGCAATTGGGAGATCATGATGTCTTCACAGAATAAAAGTTCAGTTCCCAGTACCTGCACCGGGCAGCTCACAGATGACGCCTGGAATTCTAGGTCCAAGAGAATCGAACCAACCTGTTGTCTCTGACATCACCAGCATTTATGTACACGTACCCACACACACAGACACACATATAGACACATATACATATTTTAAAACAATTTTTGCTAGAAAAAAGAAGGAAACATCATAAAGTCTTTTAAAAACACAAATGAGCATAAGAAAAAACCAATCTCTGAATCGCTCTATATCTTTACAGAAACATAAAACTTAAAGCAGTCTCCCAGTGAAAGAAAACTGACCCAAAACACAGCATGGTGGGACATTCCTTTAATCCCAGCACTCTGGAGAAAGAAACAGTGAGTCTCTGTGAGTTCGAGGCCAGCCTGGTCTACATAGTAAGTTCCAGAACAGCCAGGAGGACACAGAGAAACCCTGTCTCCAAAAAAAGAAAAGATAGTAAGGCAGGGAAAGGAAGGAAGAGAAATAGAGAGGAAGAGGGAGGGGGAAGAGAGAGGAGACAAGAAAAGGAAAGATTTTAAATGTTATAGTGACAAAAAATATAAACTAGTCTGGAATAAACTGTAGTGAGAGTTTAGATTTCTTTACAACCGCAGTTATGTTCCGTGAGTGTGCTTTTGCTTTAATCCCTGACGCGGGATAAGAGGCTGCTTCCAGCAGGTGATTATGATTTGCCTCGAGCAATAGCAGGGGTGTGATTTTGCCAGCTGCAGATAGTTTAGTTCTGGGGACTCTGGAGTGGGTGTAAATGCCAGAGCCCTGAGAGGGCCTGCGTCGTCGGCTACTGCGCCCTTGCCCTTGCTGTGACTGGCCCACTCTGCTACTGTGTCTGCTGTTGCCTTTGCTATTGCTGGATTGCTGGTTTGCCAGACTGTTGGATATTCTGCTGAGGAAGATTGGACTTGCCCCGCAAAATCCAAGGTCCCTCATCAGCAGAAGTAACTTATGGAGGTCTATGCCCCCTTTCCCCTTTAACTTTTCTCTCCTACCTAGTGTTGGGGGTGTGGAAGGGATCAGGGTAGAATAATGAATAGTGTGTGTGTATGTGTGTGTATGTGTGTGTGTATGCATATATATACATATATATACAAATACATACATATGTGTATATACACGAATATATATACATATACACACACACACACAAACATATATATATATATATATATATATATATATATATATATATATATATGCCAACAATAAACACTGATGTTGTTGCAAAATCTCATTACTGGAACAACCAAAAAAAAAAAAAAAAAGCATTGCTGAAAGAAATGTAAGCAAAGGAAGCCATGCATCTTTTTTTTAAAGATTTATTTATTTATTATATGTAAGTACACTGTAGCTGTGTTCAGACACTCCAGAAGACGGCATCAGATCTCATTATGGATGGTTGTGAGCCACCATGTGGTTGCTGGGATTTGAACTCAGGACCTTCAGAAGAGCAGTCGGCGCTCTTAACCACTGACCCATTTCACCAGCCCCCAGAAGCCATGCATCTTACATGAAAGTGTGAATACGATTAAAAAGCTGATTTTTCTCCCAATCGCCCTACAGATTCAACCTAATTCTATCAGAATCCCCAAATCTTCTTCTGTGCCATTTGGACCTAAAATTCATGAAGAGTTACAAAGGACCAGGACTAGGCACAAAATAAAAACACAAGCATCGGTTATTGAACTGTTTTGTTTAAAAAAAACACAGTTGGCACCAGGCATGGTAACATACAACTGTAAACCAGCACTCGGGATGTAGAGGCAGGAGGTTGAGTTCAGGAAGAGCCTTCAGTGCACAGCAAGCTGAAAGCCTGTCTGAGCTGCCTGAGACGCTGACTTGAAGGCTGGAAGGTTCCTACCACCTGACTTGAAAACTTTCCACGAAGTTCCGTGAAGTGCGATAACCAGATCTGCTCAGTAGAACCCTGAAGATAAACAAGTAGAAGACAGAACAGAAATAGAGACTCATTTGTCTATAACCAACTGACTTTCAGCAAAGGAGCCAAAAGCATTTTAACTCTTCGGAGCAGATGTTCCTGGAACAAGTGTGTAAACTGGATGGGGGAAGGTCTGCATCCATCTGCCATACACAAAAGTCAGTTTGAAATGAACATGCATTTAAACATAGAGCTAAAATACAATAGCTTTAGAGGAAAACATAGAAAATTATCTTTAAGAACTTGTGGTCACCAAAAAGGAGCCATGGTGGGCTGGGGAATGGCTCTGTCTATAAAGTGCTCCCCTTGGAAGCTTGAGGACCTGAGCTTGATCCCCAAAACCCACAAAAAAATCCCAGGGTCCACCAACCAAGGAACATACACGGGCTGGACCTAGGCCTCCTGCATGTATGTAGCAGATGTGCAGCTTGACCATCGTGTGGGTCCTCAACAACTGGAGCGGGGGCTACCCCAAAGCTGTTGCCTATCTGTGGGATATGTTCTTCTAGCTGGGCTGTCTTGTCTGGCCTCAGTGGGAGAGAGCACCTAGCCTGCAGAGACTTGAAGTTCCAGGATAAGGGGGATACCCCGGGGGGCCTCACCCACTCAGAGGAGAAGGTGAGAGGGTATGGAGGAAGGATTGTGAGAGGGGGCGACCGGGGAAGGGGACACTGAGTGGGATATAAAGTGAATAAGTAAAAGAATAATAAATGTAGATTTTTTAAAATGCCAGGTGTGGTGGCTCACTTGTAGCTTCACAGTACTGTGAAGGCAGAGAAAGAAGGATCTCTGAGGCTCACTGGCCAGCAAACCTAGCCTAGTCAGGGAGCTGCAGGCCAGGGGACACCCAACCTCAACGGGAGTGTACGGCATTCCTAAGGATGACACCATGTGTGTGCGCACACATGTGCACACACACCCTCTCTCACAGGCATGAAAATGCAACCACTCACATACAGTCTTTAAAGAAAAGGAACTGTAGTGGTTTACTGAGTAAACCTCCCAAGATTAGAGGTAAGTGGGCACATTGAGGATGGTATGGCCATAGGCAGACTTAGCAAATGGCTAGTCATTGAACTCAGTGGTAGTATACTTAGCATGTATAAGATCCCAGGCTTGCAAGGGCCACCAAAAAAATAAAAGTTCACCTGTGTCTGCTCACATTCCCTGTCAGGAGTTTTCTGATCATTTGTTTCCAGGGTCCCCCCATTATTTAAGACATTAAGCAGACAGACTAGCAAGATAGCTCAGGGTTAAAGGCACTTCCATCAGCCTGATGATCTGACCTCCATATACATAGCAATCATGCGTATCACACACACTAAATAAATAAATAAATAAATAAATAAATAAATAAATAAATAAATGTTTAATTAAGGGTGATATACATATATATACGTGTGTATATATATATATACATATATATGTATATATATATATACACACACACACACACACACACATATATATATACTGGTTAGCCTCAATAGAAGAAGATGCCCTAGGTACTGCAATTTGATATGCCAAGGCTGGTTGATATCTATGGGAGGCCTCCTCTCTTCTGAGAAGGGGAGGAAGAATAAAGGAGAGGAGGGGAGGGCAAGGGAGGGGAGAGGGATAGAATGGGAAGAGAGGAGAGAGAGGAAGCTGCAGTCAAGATACAAAATAAATAAGTAACTTAATTTTGAAAACAAGTTTTTAAAAAAATACTGTTAATGTGGTTCAGTCCGCAGAGCACCTGCCTAGCCTGCAGGGTCCTGGCTATGATCCCAGCACCGCATAAACCCAGCCATGGCACAGCACGTCTGCACTCCTGGAACTGGAGGAGGAGACCGGAGGACCAAGAGCTCAAGGTCACCCTCAGCTATGTAGCAAGTCTGAAGCCAGCCTAGACAATATAATATCTTGGCTCAAAATATAAATAGACAGACAGACAGAACTTTATTATATGAACGTACCATAGTTTATGAGGTACTTTCCTATGTGTGAGTGTATATATACTCTGTTTTCAAAAATTTACAATGAAAACAGTTTCTAGCGTTTTACAATTTACTTTAAAAAAAACTGATGTCGGGTATTCTATTTTTATTTGTTTGCCGTGAGGTGTGTGAGAGACCTGTGTGAGTACTGTCACATACTCCCACAATCGTGTGCCTATTTCAGAGAAGAACTTCCACAGTCAGTGGGTTCACAGGTTCACCGTTCTCCTACCCCATCCCACTGGCCTCATGTTTCATTTTAGCCTTGAGCCTTCCATCTCTAGAGTGCTGAGTTGACAGATGTGCACCACTGTATATAGCCCTGGTCATTATGTTGTATGAGTAGTGTGTGTGTGTGTGTGTGTATGTATGTATGTGATGTGTGTACACATGTGTATGAACGTTGCCAGGACCCAGAGGTGGATGTCAGGTGCTTGCTCTGTCATGTTTTGCTTTGTGACAGAGTCCCACTATGTAACCCTGACTGTCCTAGAACTCTCTGTGCAGACTTGCAGGTCTTGAACTCACAAAGCCTGTCTCTGTCTCCTGAGCGATGGTATTACAGGCATGTGCCAGTACACCCAGCTTGCTTTATTCATTTGAAGGAGGGTTTCTCTAGAGCTAGGCTGGTGGCCAGCAAGCTCCAGTGATCCTTCTATCTCTACCTTTAACAACAGGCGGTGGTGGTGCATGCCTTTAATCCTAGCACTCGGGAGGCAGATGCAGGCGGATTTCTGAGTTCGAGGCCAGCCTGGTCTACAGAGTGAGTTCCAGAACAGCCAGGGCTATACAGAGAAACCCTGTCTCAAAAAAAAACAAAACAAAACAAAACAAAACAAAACAACAACAACAACAAAAAAAAGTTAAGTCACAAATATGCATATGACCCCACCTGGATTTTTACATGGTTACTGGGGATTTGAACTCATGTCCTCATGTTTTTACATCTAACACTCTTACCTGATCACTCACATGCCCAGCCCTTGCTCTGTACTTTAAATTAAGTTTTTAGTGGTTATTAGTAATATATGGAATGCTATTCCAAACCTTTAATCCCAGCACTGGGAACTGGGAAGGAAGAGACTGGCAGATCTCTATAAGTTCCAAGTCAGCCTAGTGTCTACATAGCAGGTTCCAGACCAGCAAGAGGTGCACAGGAAGACCCTGTCTTAAAAAAAAAAAATTCTGAGTTTGAGGCCAGCCTGGTCTACAAAGTGAGTTCCAGGACAGCCAGGGCTATACAGAGAAACCCTGTCTTGAAAAAAAAAAAAAAAGTGGCCAACTCATCATGTTGCCTCCCCCCATCCCCCACCCCATGTGGGTGGGGGGTGGGGGTGGGGGTATAATTTTGAATACTTTCACTTCTGCATGGAGTGGGACATTGTAGGAAAGGCATTATCCTGGGAGAGGCGGAGAGACGAGCACTCACAGGGCCCCAGAGCTGTGCTGACCTTTTTCTTGAAGACTGCTAGAATCAAGGCTGGTTGCTGTAGGCCATCTTGTTCACGTGTTCACGTCAGGCACCTGCCTCGGGGTGTCATGAGCTGACACTTTGGCAGAGCTATCAGAAGCAGCTGCTCCACGTTCGGCCACATTGGGAGGCCCTGGCTGCACTCCCAGTGCCCTCTAACTGATCTCTCCACCGTTGCTCCAGTTTCAGCCGCCTTGTCGAGAAGCACCAAGGACTCGGTGTGGAGAATCTATGGTTAGCTGGTATGGACAAAGTTCTTCCAACCTCGTCTGTGGATCCCCATCTGCCTCTCATGCTGCAGAATCCCCCACAATCCACAGCTCACCCGCAGCCCTTTCTCTGTTTTCTAATGCTGCCATGAACTCTTTGCTATTTTAGTGTGGCTTGAGTCATGACTGATAAACAAGAGCATTTATTTTCCTGCTCAGGGGCGAGGCAGGGAGAAAGGTCTCACATTATACAAGTAGCATATGTATATCGCAGGAAGTTTAGACAGTACGTAAAAAGCTAAGATTAGTAATTGCTCTCAACAACACGTGATGCATATTCGTGTCCCCCACCACCTCTCATTTTTAAGACAGGGTCTCACTTTGTATTCTACATTAATTCCAATTCTCTGTCTCCCTTCCTGCCTCAACCTCTGGAATGCTAGGACTTGCGCCACCACACCAGGCTTCATCTGCTTTTCTTTTCTTTCTTTTCTTTTTTTAAGATTTATTTATCTATATGAGTACATTGTAGCTGTCCTCAGACACACACCAGAAGAGGGCATCAGATCCCATCACAGATGGTTGTAAGCCACCATGTGGTTGCTGGGAATTGAACTCAGGACCTCTGGGACAGCAGCCAGTGCTCTTAACCACTGAGTCATCTCTCCAGCCCCCTCATCTGCTTTTCTTATATGTTCTTGAATAGCATAGTTATTTTCCCTGCTTCTACTTCTGCCTCTTTCCAACCCACTGACCTGCTGCGGTGAGAGGAGGGACATTTGGACCTGTGGATGTCAAGCGTGGCTCTCACCTAGACAGAGCTGTCTGGGGCTGTAGGGGCAAGGTGAACCAACGGTAGGGCTGTAACATAATGCTGGAGCAGGACTGGAGTGGAGTGTTCTTCACCCTGTATGAGAGAAAGCTGAAGGACACAGCCACTATCTGGACACTGACTTTGTGTCTAGAAGAGCCTGACTGAAGGCACAGGTGTCCGTTTTCTACATCCACTAAGGTTTGTTTCTCTGGTGCTTCTCCAGCCGACTGAGACAAAAAGTTCTGAAGACATAACCAAGCTGTGTTTATCCCACCAGTATATGCATTCAATAAAGAAATTCTTACGTTCCAAGCCCATTTCTTCACTTATGTGGCTAGTCTTCAACCCATTTCATTGAAGAAGCGCTTGACAAATTCAAAGCACATCATCTCCTTTAATTTTTCCAATGTTTCTCATGTTTCAGGCTAGCCAGTCGATCAATTTGATATCTGCCCAAAGTCATGTGGCTTGCAAACAGAAGACTTGGGGCTCAAATTCATGTGATGTGGGTGTTTCCTGGTTAGAACTTCAAATAAAAGGACTAAGAGACTGAGAGTTGGATAGGATCCCTGTGCTCAAATAAGAAGCTGGAGCTGGAGAGAAAACTCCACAGATAAAGGGCTTTCCATACTAGCATGAGAACCAGAATTCAGGTCCCAGGACCCACATAAAAGACAGGCATGGTGGCCTGGCTATAAACTGAGCTTGGGAGACAGAGACAGAGACAGAGACAGAGACAGAGACAGAGACAGAGACAGAGACAGAGACAGAGAATCCTTGGGACAGGCTAGCTAGCCAGACTGTACAAATAATCTCCATGGTCAGTGAGACCCTGAATCAGTAAATCAAGCAAAGATCATACCAGGAGGACATCTGACACCATCTCTGTCCTTTATATTCGTGTGCATGCACACCCACACACATGCAAACACTGCACAGATATACATTCGCATCACACGCATGCGCGTACACAGAAAATCAGTAAACAAAAAGAGCTGTGTGGCCAAGTAGCTTGAGCAGACTTCAGTCTGCTTCACAATAGAGTTTTTTTTTTTTTTTACTCTCAGCTTTTTGTCTTATAACATGAAGATCAAGGGTAAGATGAAGATAAGCAAGATGGCTCAAGAGTAAAGGCACTTGTCCTCCAAGGATGACAACCTCAGGTCAATTCCTGGTTCTCCATGGTGGAAGGAGAGAAATGAATCCCGTGAGTTGTCTTCTGATCCACCACATGAGTGCTGTGGTGCTCTTGTAAGCACACGGAAGCACACACACACTATAGATATAGATATATAAGATAATAATGATATCTATATTGTGAGATTATTGTAAGCCTTGAATATGGTATTCCATATATCGTTGGTACACCATTTGTTAACATTAATCAACAATAATCCGTCCGTATTGGCAGAATACTTAGGTTTTAGACAAATAGGAAAAGTGAGGTCAAGAATGAAGGCACAGGGGAATAAGTGAATTCTCCAGTCCTCTTCTCAAGTCTATGGTTGTCTTTTAGCCCTTAATAAGTAACCGAAGGGTTCTGACAACACTGTGTGTGGACAGTGAAAGTCTTTGTGGTTGGAGGCGGCAGCAAGAATGTCGCTTCCTGTGTCTCATTTTTCCCCCACTATGAAGCATGGAAATGGCTCCATCGCACTGTTTACGGAGTGTGCTGTGGTCTTTGATGCAAAGCAATGCACATCTGTGCCCTCAACACCCAGGCCTCACACAAATTCACCCTTTGTATGAGGCGCCAAGCACCTGGCCTCCCTGATGGGGTGTGGGGATGTGGGGGTGGGGGCTCTCTAGACTTCCAAAAGGCACCAGTGCCAATTTGCATGTTTCTCTCCAAACTGGAGGTTTTTAATGAAATGCAAACCATGAAGAGTCTCCTCTAGTCTTTTCCTTCTTCCGGAATCATCTGCCCATTCCCCATCCTGCCAGGCATGCTTCTAGTTTCTCCTTGAAATCTCCTCCAGGCAGGACCCACATCCATTTGCTTTCTGTTGTGGTTGTAGCAGATCTCCATGCGTTCCTGTCCCTTTGAAGGAATAAACAGACCCGCTGTAGTTCAGGATTAGCAGGCCTTCGCTGGAGCTGGGGAATCTGCACAGTTGGCAGATTCCTGGGGCGATGGTGGTCTAAGAAGTTCTTGGAGCTTGTGCCTGGAGATCCTCTGTGTAGTAGACATTGCAGGTGTGGACTTCCCAATGTCACACAGAAAGGCATGTGAGGATGCTGGGTGCGGTGTTTACAGCCCTGACTGGGGGAGGCTCCACAAGCTGCTGGCTCCCTTCCCCTCCAGCTTGTTCTCTATGCCTTCTGCCCACAGACCACACGATAGGTGGAAGGAAGCACATGAGGGATCATGGAAGGAAGGACTCAGAAGCCTTGCTGCACAGTGCACGGGCTGGGCGGGTACTTGGGGTACAGCGCATGCGTCTCAGAGACTGACCGAAAGACAGCTGGGAAGAGAGCCGGGGACTGTGACAGCTGCCTCCCCTGAGTGGGGGTGGGATCACACTGGATGCCACGCAGAGGCCTGTGCACAGCAAGACTGTTTTCATTATTCTCTGGCTCACACGTCGTCCGGCTTATGTGGCACACATGAGCTCACTACTGGTTCTGGAAAGCTTAAAAGTCTTAAAAGTTTTTTAAGTGGCTTCACGGTAAAAGCGTTAAACCGACCCACCACCATTAGGATGCTACTCAAGCCTTTCCTGCTATATATTGCTGTCTTGCTTTCAGGGTTTCTGTGCGGGTACACGGGCCTTCTCTGAGAGAATCAGTGATAGCACAGACCCGGCTCCTTCTGCTCTCCAACTGTCCCTCGCTCCTCCTCTTCCTCCTCCCCCAGGGCTCAGGGCCAGACTCGTTCCTAAGGCTAGGTGTTCTCCCTGATCACAGCTTCCCTCTCGGGAGTCCTCCGAATCCTAATCTTGTTTTGACTTTTGTTTTGTTGTTGTTGTTGTTGTTGTTTTTGTTTTTTGAGACAGGGTTTCTCTGTAGAGCCCTGGCTGTCCTGGAACTCACTCTGTAGACCAGGCTGGCCTCGAACTCAGAAATCTGCCTGCCTCTGCTTCCCAAGTGCTGGGATTAAAGGCATGAGCCACCAATGCCCGGCTCTTTACCTTTTTTTTAAAGGCAGGATCTCACTAGGTAAACCAGGCTGGCCTCATCAAGATATACCTGCCCTGAGTGCTGGGATTAATGGCAGGGCACCACCATATCTGACTTGCTTTGTCTTTTAACTTCTTGAAGTACCTAAGATGAAGTGTACAGATGTAATATTTTGAAAAGCACAAGCACACAACCTAGAAAACCTATAGAGATGTGGGTTACAAAGGCACACACATTTACACTGTCCCAGAATGTTCTTTCCCGTCCCCTCCCACTGATCTCTAGATAGCTCTCCCTGGTTCTCACAGCATCAGGCTTTGTTGTCTTTGATAATAGAGCCATTAGCTTTTGTTCTCCTTTTTATTGTTGAGCAGTATTCAATCGTGTGACTCTAATACAAAGTATCCATGAGTCAGCTGTTACAGGGTTTGAGTTGGTTTCATTTTGAGACTTTGTAAATAAAATCCCCACAAATACACTTGTACAAGTCTTTGAGTGTGTGTTTTCGTTGCCACTGGCTAAGGAGTTGAACTCTGGGTTATCAGCTGTGGGTATGCTCAGCTTTCTGAGACACTGGCAGACCTTTCTCAAAATGACTGCACAGTTCTATACTCTTAACATATGGAAGGGAGTTCTGGTGCTGTCACCCTTGCTGGTGTCGATACTGATTGATTGATTGATTGATTGATTGATTTATGTTTTTCAGGACAGGGTTTCTCTGTGTAGCCTTGGTTGTCCTGGCACTTGCTTTGTAGACTAGGCTGGCTTCAAACTCAAATATCCTGAGTTTGCCTCACCAGTGTTGCATTTAAAGGTTCGAGCCACCATGGCCTGGCTGACTTTTTCTTTTTAATTTTTCATTTTTGTGTATTAGTTTTGAGGGAAAAGTTGATACAGGAGAGTTGATATAGGGCCTCACTGTGTAGCCAGAACTGGTCTCAAAATGGAATTCACCATCTTCTTGTTTGGCCTTCCAAGAGCTGGAGCTACAAGCCACTTACTACTGCTCTCTCTCTCTCTCTCTCTCTCTCGTGTGTGTGTGTGTGTGTGTGTGTGTGTGTGTGTGTGTGTGTGATTTTGGGAGGGGTCTTTTTTTGTATATCTTTATTTGTGGCATGTGTGCTTGCATGGGTTCATGTTTGCGTGTGTGTGTGTGTGTGTGTGTGTGTGTGTGTGTGTGTGTGTAAGCAAGGCTCAAAGTTGACATTAGAAGTCTTTCTCAATCACTTTCTACCTTATTCCTGGAGGCAGGACCTCTCAATTGATCCCCGAGTTCATTGATCGTACCAGTCTCCTCTCTCTCTGCTTTCTGGGTGCTGAAAAGTGCGGCATCCTATCCAGCAGATGTTTACATGGGAGCTGAGGATCTGAACTGGAGTCTTCATGCTAGCGCAGCAAGTTTCTTTAGACCCTGAGCCATCTCCCAGCCTGAAAGAAATCTCTTTTATAGAGTGTGTGTCTATGGTGTCCAAGTGTTCTTCCTACTTTTCATTGAATTGCTCATATTTTTGTTAATTTTGGAGATGTTTATACAGTCCATTTCTAAGCCGTTGGGCAGATGTTTTTTGAATACTTTCCTCCCTGCCTGTGATTTCCATTCAGTTTCTTGAGAAGCTGTTTTAATGAGTACACTCCTTTTGAGCCAGGGTCTTGCTATAACACAGGCTGGTCTCTGACTGCCCTCCTTCACTCAGCCTTCTGAATGCTGTGGTTACAGACACACAACCCAAAGCCTAGCTTTCCTAACTACATTGCGAATGAATGTGGGAAAAGATAGGAAGATTAACATGGACAAGTTTAAACACAGCATTTCCAAGGCATTTTCTTAGGACAAAAAATGCACAAACGTTAAACTCCAACTTGCTTCACAAGTATATCATCAACAATTCTGGGAGTGCTTTCTATGAATCTTAGAACTGAGAATCATAGAAAATGAGAACCAGGATTTTCACAGAGAAGAGAAAGGTGGTAGTCTGGGGCCTGGGCACGTGAGCTGGTGATCACTGGTCCTTACTGCCATGAGGATAATACCATGCTGGCAGATGGCAATTGGCTGTAGAAGAGGGTTTTTTACACTGTGGAAAACTGGCAAATGCTACAAGTCTCATGGGAGAAGGCACTCACACAGATGTGTGGATATGGGTGCCTACACATACACTGCAGAAGGCAGAGGGAGATACTGGCTCTCTTCCTCCAGCGCTCCGTGCTTTATCACCTTCAGACAGGGTCTCCCTCTGAACTAAAAAGCTCCGTGTTTCCAGTGAGCTTAGCTAGCCAGGAAACCCTCAGTATCTGCCTGTCTCTGCCTCACAGGGCCGGGTTTACCCAAAAGTGAATGCTGGGAACTTAGCTCGTAGTTACAGAACAAGCAATCTAACCCACAGAGCCCAACTCAAATATGCTATCCCCGTTATCCCTGTTATCCCTGGGTGAGCTGCTCGTTCAACACCCAGCTGCATGTCTCTGGGAGGGGATTAAGGAATACGGCATGCAAAGGAAGCTAGCATCAGTTCTGCGGCAGTGGGACGGACTTGGAGACAACTTATACATATTTCCCAGATCTGCTAGAAGCGCCTAGAAACACCGGAAAGAACGTGGAAATAACCAGGGTCGGGCACGCATCTTAGCATCTGAACACTTCTTTACTTAAAGAAACCAGGACTTGAAGCCACACAGAGAAGGATTAAATCTGTCAGAGAAGGACCAAAAGGCTCTGAAGCGTTTCAAGAGTGGTGGGGACAACATCAAGAAAGATCTGGTTTAAAGGAACTCCTCAAGAGTGGGCTAACTAGAGCATCAAGATTAGTAGTGATGGTAACATAATTCACCAAATAAGTCCATGAATCTGAGAGAGAGTAAGAGAGAGGGGTTGGAGGGGGAGGGAGAGAGAAAGAAGGGGGGACTGAGGGAGGGAGAGATTCTCCCCTAACACCTCTGGAAGGGACCAGTCTTGCTGACACCTTCATTCTAACCCAGGGGACCCCATTTTGGACTTTCTAGCCTCCAGAAAATGGAAGTGTGCTTTTTCAATTCACTCTGTGGTAATTTGTTACATCAACAAGTAGATTAAAAAGGCACCTTAGCCGAAGGACCAAAGCCACCCCACTAGCACCTCACATCGTGGTGCTGGATCTAACTCATCTTTCCCCTGCAATACCCGGGACAGAAATGTGCTGTCTGTACCTGGTCATGAGGATACAGTCACAGGCAAACTGAGGGCCATGCTACAATGTAACGGTTCTGTATTCTTCAAAAAGGTCAGTCATAAATGCCACAGGCCTGAGAACTGCTCCAGATCAAAGGTGACTACAGCAGCTTAGCCAGCCACAGCGCTAAGTAGTCAGCAGGAAAGCATTTTCTTCCTTTGTTAGAAAGGACATTATTTATTTGGACAGTTAAGAAAAATTTTAAGCTGGGCGTGGTGGCACACGCCTTTAACCCCAGCACTCAGGAAGCAGAGGCAGGCAGATTTCTGAGTTCAAGGGCAGCCTGATCTACAAAGTGAGTTCTAGGACAGCCAGGGCTATACAGAGAAACCCTGTCTCAAAAAACCAAAATAAATAAATAAATAAATAAATAAGGCATACATATTAGCCAACAATACTATTTTTATATTATTTTCTTTTATTTATTTTTAGATAGGGGCTCACAATGTAACCCAGGCTGACCTCAAACTCCCAATCTTCCAGCCTCAGCCTCCTAAAATTTTAAGTATGTAACACTTATGTAACATGCCATTCCAGGTTTTTATCAATCACAGGACTGTGATTATATAAGAAAGCACTTCTATTTTATTCCTCCATTAATTTATTTATTTATTTATTCATTTTACATCCCAATCGCTGCCCCTCCCCAGTTTCCCTAAAACACCTCTACTTATAAAGCACTATATGAATGCTTATAAGCAAAAGCAAACTGTGCATGCCCTTTGTCTGTAGAGGCTCAGGGATGAGGAGAATGTGCCGTTAGCTATTAGGGTGTGCACAATTAGTCCTCGTTACTTGGGAGGCTGAAACAGGAGGATGGCTTAGACCTGGAAATTAAGGCCAGCCTAGCAGTACAAGACAGACCACGTCTCAGAAAGGTGAGTAGGCTGAGTTAAGGCCCTAGCTCAATGATAAACACCTGCGTAGAAAGAGGAGGGCTTGCACTGGGGATGTAAAACAGTTGGTAGAATGCTTGCCTAACATACACAAAGCTCTGCGTTTGACTCCCTGGATGTCACGAAACTAAACATGGAGGTGCATTCCTGAAATCCCAGCAGAGGTGAATGCAGGAGGATCCTATGTTACAGGCCATCCTCAGCTACAGAGCAAGTCTGAGTCCAACATCAGCTACATGAGACCCTGTCTCAAAAGAAAGAAAGAGGAAGCATGGGGGAGGAAAAATATAAGGAATCCAGGTAAAGACGATATGGGAACTCTCTGTGCTGTTTTTGCAACTTTTTCTGGAAGTCTAAAATTATTTTTAAGATTAAATGAATTATAACAAAGAATTTTCTATGCAAAATAAAGAGAAAAGGGACAAACACGGGAATAACAGTTATCTACTCAGCAAATGGTGTGGGTCACAGAACCTAAAGTCACTCATGCTGGAGGAACAGCCAGTGTTCTTCAAAGGAGTAAAAGATAGAAAGAGGAGGCACCTGGAGAAGAAAAGCAAATGGCCGGACGGGGAGCAAACGCATGCGCTTGCTGGTTTGCGACCGACAGGGTTTTCCTCGGTACCCAGGCTGCCTCTCGCTCAGGACCTGCCCACCTCAGCCTCCCAAATGCTGGGATTACAGACCTGTGCCACCATCCTCGACACCAATAAGCATTTTTAAAGTAGAAGAACCAGTATTAATTACCAAAAAGGTTTTTGCTAACAAAAATAAAAACAATCAAAGTTTTCACATATCAGATTGAAAACAATTGAGTATCTCCAACATCAGTGAGGAGG
This sequence comes from Mus musculus, assembly GCF_000001635.26. Classification (NCBI taxonomy): domain Eukaryota; kingdom Metazoa; phylum Chordata; class Mammalia; order Rodentia; family Muridae; genus Mus; species Mus musculus. The sequence continues at coordinate 77,816,350 of NC_000084.6, read as the reverse complement.
TATAGAAAAAATAGTCACCGTCATTTGCTTCTGGCACAATCTTTGAAAAAAAAATAGCAATACCCAGTGGAATATAACTCCATATGCCCTTTTGATTACGGAGAACTCATACAAGAGTAATATAACATTAAAAAGACACTCACAGGTGTTCACTGAAACATTGTAGCGACAAGTACTTAATCAGCCTAAGGTGGAGCAATGATGTTTTAAAGGAAATTAACCACAGTGAAAAATGAACAACAATGAGAGAGTATGCATCTTCATAAAAATATTTACTGTGTAGCATTACAGGAAAAGGGGAAGGCATACATATAAGCCCATCTCTGTCAGCATGCATTATATGGCACGGAAAGACACACACCAACAGGAGCCCAGCCTTCAGACAGGATTCCAGTAGCAAAACTGGACACAAAGCAGAAAGCCCTCCACACTTTCCTAAGTGCCAATTAGATTATGGACGGTGAGCTCCAGGCTCCCTGCTCACTTAACAGAATCACAAGATTTAGCAGGTTTCGTATTCAGAAAGTCAGAGAGTGATCAGTGTTACCTATCTAATCTCTAAACTTCAGGAAAACATTTCCAAATCCATTGGGATTTGAATGAGGAATGAATGAGGGTGTCTTGATTCCCAAGGAACCTGACAGAGCTGGCGCTGAAACTCGTCCAGTTGATAGGAGCAAGCTGGGCTGGCCTGGTGGCTTATGCCTATAGTCCCAGCACTCAGGAGGCCAAGTCTGGGGGACTGCCACCGACTGAGGCCAACCTGGGCTATATAGAGAGTAGATCCCCAGCTCAATCGATTAATTTTCTTTATTATATAATTCATTTTTCATTCACTGATGTTTTGGTTGCACAAGTGTCTGTGTGAGGATGTCAAAAGCTTTGAAAGTGGAGTTACAGACAGGTGGGAGTTGCCATGTAGGTGCCGGGAATTGAACCCTGGTCCTCTGGAAGAGCAGCCAGTGCTCTCAACTGCAGAGCCATCTCTCCAGCCTCCTGATTAATTAATTTTTAAATACACTAGTAAATACAATCTGAAAGTCTTGTGGTTAGCTAACAGGAGCATAACATCCCAGGGAAGTCTGTAAAATGCTGATATTCTTGTCCTGGTGTATGGGACTCCCTGAGAATCTCCCAAAGGTGGCCCTTGCTCTTGCCCTGTACGTCTGAGGAAGCAGGCTAGCAAAGAGAAGCAGCTCCTCTCAGAACCAGAATGAAGTACACATACGTAGGACCAAGAGAAGAGCGAGAGAGAAAAAGACACCCAGCTTCAGCTGTCCACACACCAAGAGAGCAAGCCAGATCAAACAGTCCATGTGCTGTCACGAGCAGACACAGTGGGAACGGGTAGGGGAGGTAGCAGTTTGAAAGCCCTCCATGTCACATCCCCTCCACGGCACTACACCACATTCTGAAGATCCTCCATGTGCCATGCTCCTTGAAGGAGGTAAATAATGAGAAAAAAATATTTTTCCTTTGTGTCAAGGTCTCACTACATATCCCCAGATGGCCTGAACTTTATGAAAACAGGCTGGATAGACCTGAACTCACAGAGCTGCCTCTGCCCACCAAGGGCTGGGATTAAACCCTTTTTTTAAAAGATTTATTTTATTTACTTTATGTATATGAGTACACTGTGGCTGTCTTCAAACACACCAAAAGAGTGCCTCAAATCCCACTACAGATGGTTGGGAGTTACCACCTGGTTGCTGGAAATTGAACCTCAGATTTTTGGTAAAGCAGTCAGTGCCCTTAACCGCTGAGACATCTCTCCAGCCCAAAACCTGTTTTGTTTTGTTTTGTTTTGTTTTGTTTTGTTTTGTTTTGTTTTAAGATTTATTTACTAGCCTGGGAGATGGTGATACATGCCTTTAATCCCAGCACGCAGGAGGCAGAAGCAAGCAGATCTCTATGCGTTCCAGGTCAGTCTGGTCTACAGAGAGAGTTCCAGGACAGCCAGAGCTACTACACAGAGAGACTTTGGCTCAAAAAAAAAAAAAAAAAGAAAAAAAAAGATTTATTTAATTATATTTACATGTATCTGTGTGTGGTGCCCTCAAACCCAAAAGGGATGTTGGATGCCTTGTAGCTGGAGAATACAGGCAATTGGGGTCGGCCTTGTGTGAAAACTGGGGTCCAAACTCCAGCCTCCGGTAAAGCAGTAACGCTTTTAATGGACAAGACATTTCTCCAGCCCCCTTTCTGGTTTTGAGACAAAAGTCTCTCGAAGCCAGTCTGACCTGAAACTCACGATGTAGGGAAATGACCCTGAACTTCGGCTTGGGCTCTTCTGTGCTTCAGTTGTGGTAAGCCTTAGGAAACTATTTAATTTCGCAGAAAAGCAAACCACCATGGAAGAAATGCCATCTGCCATGCACTGCACAGCTGCTAACTCTTTAAGAAACTGCAAGTTAATAGGCAGTATTTCCCGCTCGTGAGGATAAACTTTGTCCCAAGCTCATTCCCATCGGGCCCTCCACCCATGTGATCATGGAGACACTTCCCTTATGATCTGGACTTGTCTGTTCCCAGGCAAAAGTGGAAGTGTAATCTTCTTTTGAACCAGAACTATTTGAAATCAATCACAAAGAACAAAGTAGCCTACACTTCCTAAACATTCCAGGATAAATAGCTCTGTGTGCTTTCCTATGGCTCTGTGATCTTAAGATGCTGCGGAACTAAATCATCCAGAGAAAAGACACATACTGAATCTCTACCTTTACAGTGAGCTGAGACCTAGGTAACAATTTGACCAAAGACAAGCTGGTTATGATGGCGCATGCCTGTAAATCCCAGGGCTTAGGAGACCAAGGCAGAAGGAGTGCTCTTAAGTGCTACCTCAAAACAAAAAAAACAAAGTCTTAATGGGTTTTTTTTAAGATTTTTTTTCTGGGTTTGTTTGGTTGTTTCCCCCACCCCTTCTCTTCTCCCTCTTGCTCCGGCCCCACTCCCTCTGACCCATAGGTTTTTTTATTTGTTTCTCATTACGGATGGTTGTGAGCCACCATGTGATTGCTGGGATTTGAACTCATGACCTCCGGAAGAGCCTTCAGTACACTTAACCGCTGAGCCATGATCACCAGCCCTGGTTGGTTGTTTTTGGGTTTGTTTTGGTGTTTGGATTGGTTTGTTTTTCTTTTTGAAACAGGGTCTCCAGTAGTCTCAAATTGTCCTCTAAGACCAAGTTAGCCTTTTCCCAACCCCCAAAAACATACAATTCCTGTTTCTACCCATTCCTGGTAATTCTAGATTCTTTACTCAGATAAATTGTCACTCTTTTTTTTTTTAATATTTATTTATTTATTTATGTTATCTAAGTACACTGTAGTTGTCTTCAGACACACTATAAGAGGGCATCAGATCTCATTACAGATGGTTGTGAGCCACCATGTGGTTGTTGGAATTTGAACTCAGGACCTCCAGCAGTCCGTGCTCTTAACAGCTGAGCCATCTCTCCAGCCCCTGCTAACTATTTATAAAAAAGTTTGTGCCGGGCATGGTGGCGCACGCCTTTAATCCCAGCACTCGGGAGGCAGAGGCAGGTGGATCTCTGAGTTCAAGGCCAGCCTGGTCTACAAAGTGAGTTCCAGGACAGCCAGGGCTACACAGAGAAACCCTGTCTCGAAAAACAAAAACAAAAAACAAAAACCAAAAAGTTTGCAGTATCTAGGCTGGAGAGACAATTCAGTGATGCAGAGTGTATACTGTCCTTGTAGAGGGCCAGAATTCAGGATCCAGCATGCACATCTGTGGCTCCTATACCCCGCAGCTCCAGCTGCAGGGAATATGATGACTCTGGCCTCCGAGGGCACCTGCATTCACACACACACACACACACACACATGATTTAAAATAATAACAATTAATCTTTTTTTAATTTACAAGTCCTGTTGTTCTGGAGCAATTTTTCCAAATACTTTCACTTGAGCGTGGGTGAGAGTTATTCTGGTTTTGGCATTCGGTGGTGGAGATACTGCTGGGGATGGAGCCCAGGGCTTTGTGTAGGCAAAGCAAGGCACCTACCACGGGGCGGGCGACATTCCCAGGCCCAGGTTATTTTTAGTTTCACAGTTGCCATTTTGCTGAGACCATCTAAAGTTCTATGTACTTAGGGTTTTTCATACCTCAGGCCCATAACCACAGGAATAGAGTGTTGTTATATATTCAAATTTCAGACTGAGGCCTGTATTAAATAAATGTCGGGGTTTGAAAGGGAAGTCGCAGGAAGTATTCTTTCAGTACGTTTGTCAAAGTCCAATGGCTTGTCTCCTCTAACACACTGATATCTTATCTGGATGAATCCCATGTGGCCTCTGAACACAGACAACTCAAACGTCACAGATGTGAATCACGGGAAAGTGACATTCAGCTGACTTCACTGACCCTAAGATGAAAGCCAGACACACATACATCTGCACACATATTTATAACAGGTGTAATCATAATTGCCAAAGTGTTGAATAGGTAAAGAGAAAGGCAAGCCCATGGGGCATCCATATAACGAGATGCTGTTCAGAGACAAGGAGAAATGAGCTATCAGGCCGCCGCAGAGGTGCAGAGGAACAACCCCACCCACCACACACACACACACACACACAACTCCAGCTTGTGACATCATACCCAGCGGCATGAAGGAATCTTGCACACACCCTGCTGGATGAGAGAAAGCAGTATCTACAGCATGATTCTGATTTGTGTGATGTTCTAGGAAAGACAAAACTATAAAGACAGAAAAAATTAAGGAGCGTCAGTGCAGGGATTTATGGGTAGTGAAACTAGTCCGGGGAAGCTACAGTGGTGAGATGGGATGATTCAATTGCCCAAACCCACAGAACTCAGGGAGGGAAGCCTATAGACCTTGGACAACAACGTGTTTATAATTAGTGTGCCACCTGAAACACACACACTCCACTAAAGAATAGTGTTAAAAATCAAGATTGTAGCTGGGCAGTGGCGGCACATACCTTTAATCCCAGTGCTTGGGAGTCAGAGGCAGGCGGATTTCTGAGGCCAGCCTGGTCTACAGAGTGAGTTTCAGGAAAGCCAGGGCTATATAGAGAAACCATGTCTCAGAAAGAGAGAGAGAGAGAGAGAGAGAGAGAGAGAGAGAGAGAGAGAGAGAGACTGAGACTCAAGGTTACAGTGGGGACACATGGGAAAATTTTTTTTAAATAAAACTCAATTTTTTGGTGCTTTTGTTTTGTTTTGTTCTGTTTTTTAGACAGAGTCCATTAAGTAGTCTGTCTGGCCTACAGCTTTCTATGTATATCAGGCTGGCAGCAAACTTACAGAAAGCCATCGATCCTGCTGGAATTACAGGCATGAGTAACCGCACTCACAAAATCCCATTATCATTAAAACCTGCTGAAAATGTCGGGTGGGTATGGGACATACCTGAAATCCAGCACTGGGCAACTAAAGCCACATAGAACGTTAGGTGCCAGCCCAGGCTAGCGCGACCAAAATAATTATTAATTAATTAATTAATTAATTAACTAAACTGTTGGAAATGACTTAATGGAATGCCGTAGCTTTACTAGAAACGAGGCGTCAGTGTCTTGATCGGTTTAGGAAATTAGACTTTCTGAAATGGCAACACTTTGGCCTGCTTCCTGTGAAAGCAGCAGTCACTTCCAGCCCTCCCCATCCTCCCTCCCCATCCTCAGCCCTCCACAGGGCTCCCTTTCATCCTTCACTCTCTGCCACCTGTCACTTTCTCAGGGACATCCCCTACCATCAGACTGTCACCAATACATATCCGTAAGTCTCCACCAGTTGCTCCCTGTGGCAGGCAAAAAGGTACACCTACCCTGAGAAAAGAAGTGCTAATCTCCATAATGACTTAACAACCAGATAGGTGAGGCGGATTTTGCAATTATGATTAAACTGAGGACCTTGAGATGTAAGAGCATTCTCTTTTTTTAAAAGATTTATTTACTTTATGTATGTGAGTACACTGTCAGACACACCAGAAGAGGGTATTGGTTGTGAACCACCATGTAGTTGCTGGGAATTGAACTCAGGACCTCTGGAAGAGCAGTCAGTGCTCTTAACCTCTGAGCCATTTTTCCAGCCCCATAAGATTATTCTAAACTTTTCTTGTAAACCCAATGTAATTATAGGGAACCTTAAGAACAAGGTAATGGGATTTCTGGGGGGCTTGGGTTGATTTTTGTTTGCTTTCAGTTTTTGTTTTTTTTTTTAAGATTTATTTATTTATTATATGTGAGTACACTGTAGCTGTCTTCAGACACTTCGGAAGAGGGCGTTAGATCTTGTTACAGAGGGTTGTGAGCCACCATGTGGTTGCTGGGATTTGAACTCAGAACCTTCAGAAGAGTAGTCAGTGCTCTTAACCACTGAGCCATCTCACCAGCCCCTGATTTCAGTTTTTTGAGTCAACGTCTCATACTGTTACCCAGGCCTCACACTGAGTTCACCCCTAGCATACCCAAGAAAAGCTGAGCTTACCTATAATCCTAAGACTGGGGTTTGCCAGCCAATCAGTCTAGCCAGTGAGTGAGCTCCATCATGTTCTATGAGAGACAGAGACCCTGTGTCTCAAACACACACACACACACACACACACACACAGTGAAATGTAGATATAAATAGATAGAGTTGAGAGTGACAGAAGACACTTCACCCTCAACCTGTGACCTCCACACCAGCACACACCAATACATGTACCTACACACACTCATACACCATACAGCTATGCACACAAATTAATTAATTAACTTTTAACATGAAAGTGTCCATGATCCAAGTCCTGCAAGCAGCCTGCAGCAGCGGTTCTCAGCCGTCCTAATGCTGTTCCCCATGTTGTGGTGACCCCCAAACATAAAATTATATAGTTGATACTTCATAGCGGTAATGTTCTACTGTTATGAATTGTAATACAAATACCAAATATGCAGGAGATCGGATATGTAACCCCTATGGGGGTCACAACCCACAGGTTTGAGAACCACTGGTCCAGAGCATGGCAAAGGCCCTAACTAAGCCCCGGCTTCTCCCAGCAACACAGTCTTGAAACATGCCGATTTTAGACTCGGGAAATGTGTGAACTGTGAGAGGGGATGGACATGCACATCAGAAGTACACCTTAGCAATTATGAATCCCTAAATTTGAGCCTCTTGCCCCCAAGCATAGAAGGAAAGAAGAGGAAGAGGCGAGGGAAGAAGGGAGGAGAGGAAGAGGGTGGGAGGGAGACTGAGTAAGTTTGTGTTGTGTTAAGCCAGTAAGTCTCTGCAAAGTTGTTAAAGCAGAGACAGGAAATTCATACACTCTATGTAGTTCCCTCACTGTAACCACCAAACATCTTAATTACATAGTGTATTCATTTAGCTACTAGGGGTCTCACATACTAGAATACAAGACTGCGCAATCTGGAATCACATGTAGCACCAAAGAGGTATTCTCAACAGATACTCCGTAAAGGTAGAGTTTGACCCCATCTTGATTGGAATCATTCGAATACTGTGACACAAACACAGACTCAGAGAAGTTGTATTACCAGCCCCAGGGGGATCAGCAATGGTATGGCCATACAGAGCCAAAGCCTGTGGCCACTCAACACTCCAGAACCTTGGGCAATCAGGGACATGAATACATAGATCCAACCCACACAGTGGCACATGCCATTTAAGCTATCCTTGGCTACACAGGGAGTTGAGGGTTGGTCTGAGCTACAGGAAACCCTGTTTAGAAGATAAACAGGAATCCAGCCTGGTCAGGGCTGAGGCATAAGGCACACAGCAGAGGACATTCTGGAAACCTTGAGAAGGAATGTTCTAGGGAGGAGGAGAAAAAAAAAGCAGGGATCTAGCTGATTATTTTGCTTAGAAAATTTGAAATTTGGAGCCCAGCATGTAAAGCATGGGTGTGAGGGGTAAGGTTGAGGAGGAAGAGGAAACACAGTTTGGATCCCACTAAGTGAGATGGTTTTGAATAAGAAATACTTGAGAACAAAAAAGCTTCCTCCAGTGGCTCTTTATGACATTTTTGTTCTTTTTATGATGACAGGCAAGCATGGGTGCAATTTCTTATCCTCTGCCATCAGCTGGACACCTTGTCACACAGTTTTGCCTGTCTGTCTGTCTCTCTGTCTTTCTTTCCTATCCCCTTCCCTCTTCCCCTTCCCCCTTTCCCCCCAGGGCCTTGTGCTTGCTAGGCAAGCACTCTGACACTGAGCTAAATCTCCAATACCTACCTACCTTCCTTCCTTCCTTTCTTTCTTTCTTTCTTTCTTTCTTTCTTTCTTTCTTTCTTTCTTTCTTTCTTTCTTTCTTCTCCTCCTCTTCCTCCTCTTCCTCCTCTTCCTCCTCTTCCTCCTCTTCCTCTTCCTCTTCTTCTTCCTCTTCCTCCTCCTCCTCCTCCTCCTCCTCCTCCTCCTCCTCCTCCTTTTTAATGGCAAAGCCATGCTATGTAGCTCAGGCTAGCTGTCAACCCACACCTCAACTGGAATTACTGACAAGAGCCGCCAGCCCAGTTGCACTTGGCTGTTCCCTCCCAGATTATCCCAAGCTTTTTGTTGAGACAAATAGTATCACAATGTACACACTTGCCTGAGTGGAGTTTTCCTAATCCATCCAGCCAAATCCTTTCCTAAACTCGCCTGGCTAGCAGCAGTGACCGACACCTTCTCACACAGGAGGTGCTGGCAGTGAAATGGTTTCCTAACTTCCTGAATTTGGTAGGGAAAAATCCATCCATAGTAGAGTTACCATTTTCACCTATCAATCCCCAGTCGGGTGAACTGCTGGGGGTCTTTTGAAAAAGATCTGGCTATACTTTGACTTCCCTTGTTGTTTTTAAATTTCATTTATTCATAGACAGTGGTACACTGTGTCACAGCCTGTGTACAGAGGACAGCTTTCAGGAGTCAATGTCTCCTTCCACCGCACGGATCCTACAGACCAAACTCAGGTCACTGGCTTGGCAGCAAGTGCGTTATTTGCTGAGCCATCTACCTCTATTTCTGTTTCTCTGAGGCAGCTTTCAACTCTAACTGAAGATGACCTGGCCTCCCGGTGTAGCCCAGGTTGGCTATGAACTCTCGCAGATCCTCCTTCCTCAGCCTCTGGAATGCAGGGACTGCGGTATAAGCCACCACACTACTTCTGTTTTAATTTGAATTTTTAAATTTGAAGTTTATGAGTGAGGTCAGACATTTTTCCATGTTCAAACAATTCCCTCCTGTTCTCTTTTGAGAATTAGGGAGATCACTTTTAAATCAGGATTAGGAGGTGGGTGGGGAAAAGAAATGAGCCTCTGCTCCAAGGTACGGCCCAACAACCCCTGCTACCTTCCGAATCACATGACTCCCAGCTTCAGAGCACACAAATGACTCCGATTGGTGGAGACGAATGCCAGTCTCTCAGACGAGTGACTCTGATTGGTGGAGACGAGTGCCAGTTAGACATTTTCGCTGCCATTGCTGTTTATCATGAACTACTTTCTATGTTAAGAAATTATTTATAATATTTATCTTTTATTATTTATTTACAAAAAATAGAATTATTGATAATGCTTTTTTGCACCTCTTTAAGCTTTATCCCAAGCCCAGTGCCTCTCACCTTAGTCCTGACCCTGCTGCTTTCCCCAGTTCGAAAGACTATTCTTTCCGGGGAGCTTCCTGGAATGGTAGATTACTAAAATAACATCATGCTGCACGCGACAGATTTGGGAGCAATCTGGCTTCAACATCTGTCAGGCCACTTATCTCCTGTGCTGATTCAGTTGATCTGGCTGGCGAGGCAGCCCTCCCTCCAGCCTTCCTCCCTATCACTCTATGTGCCTCTCCTGAAGATGCGCAGGCAGGGGAAGATGACGGCCTTCACTGCAGAGAAGAACCAGTCCTCGGTTAAAGGCATTCAAGTGGCTGCCTTCCTCCATTAGAACCTTGCCGTGAGCTGGCAAGGAGCCCATCACTCCACCACTACGTTTCTCGGGGTGCACTTAAAAAGGGTTTTGGATTTCCTTTTAACTTACAGAATATTTTATTTTTCCTATCTCCAAAATAAAATAAAAAAAACAATAATCATAGCAATCTATACTGTGATAAAAAGCTATAGGAGGGCCTTAAGATAGGGCTCGATGGATCAATAGTCGATGCTGCTCTTATTATACATGACCTGAATTTGGTCCCTGGCACCCATGTTGGGCAGCTCATAACTGCCTATAAAACCAGCTCCAGGGGGATGGGGAATCAGATGCCTCTGACCTCTGAGTATATGTGCACTCATGGCTCTCTCTCTCTCTCTCTCTCTCTCTCTCTCTCTCTCACACACACACACACACGCACACACTTAAAATTAATTTAAATGTATATTTTTATGTGTAAGTGATCTATCCATAAATACCTTATTTTGCTTTCACTTTCTTTCTTTCTTTCTTTCTTTCTTTCTTTCTTTCTTTCTTTCTTTCTTTCTTTCTTTTTTTTCTTTTCCCTTTTAGTTTTTTTCGAGACAGGGTTTCTCTGTGTAGCCCTGGCTGCCCTGGAACTCACTCTGTAGACCAGGCTGGCCTTGAACTCAGAAATCCGCCTGCCTCTGCTTCCCAAGTGCTGGGATTAAAGGCATACACCACCACCACCTGGCTTGCTTTCACTTTCAATTAAAGGAAACGGGACTTCTCTTTTCTATGTTGGTACCAACATTACAATCATGTGCTCCAAAGCTATTTTAACAAATAGAGTAGAACCTATTTGTTAAAAGAAGATACCCCGTACCAAGGGATGATTCATCTAAGGGGCTGAACACAGGGAGAAGGCCTGAGAGTCCATCCTTGCTCAGAATGGTGTTCAACTTAAAAGGTTGATTGCCAGGGCTGGTGAGATGTCTCAGTGGTTAAGAGCACCAACTGCTCTTCTGAAGGTCCCGAGTTCAAATCCCAGCAGCCACATGGTGGCTCACAACCATCCGTAATGAGATCTGATGCCCTCTTCTGGAGTATCTGAGGACAGCTGCAGTGTATATAATAAATAAATAAATCAAAAAAGAAAAAAAGAAAGTAGATTGCCAGGGGCTGGAGAGATGGCTCAGCGGTTAAGAGCAGTGACTGTTCTTTCAAAGGTCCTGAGTTCAAATCCCAGCAACCACATGGTGGCTCACAACCATCCGTAATAAGATCTGATTCCTTCTTCTGGGGTGTCTAAAGACAGCTACAATATAATAAATAAATCTTTAAAAAATAAAATAATAAAAAGTGGACTGCCTACTTCTGGAATTTTCCATTTAATATATTTCAACTATATCTCATCATAAGTAATGGAAAACCCAAAAAAGGGAAGCTGTGACTAAAGGAGGACCTCTGTGATGTTCAGATCCCAGAGACCAGGCCAGGCCCTGGCAAGGGGGGAGAAGAAGGAGTTGCTGTGACACTGTCACCTGTTTCTTTGCTCAGCAAACAGCACCGGCTCACTTGTGAGGCACTGGACTAGGCGCTGCAGCCATAGCCACGTAGGGATGTGGGCCCAGCTTAGCCAGTTAGGAAGCAGTGAAGGGAGAGATAGCATGGCCCTTATCTAACCACTGCTGTCTGTGTGAAGTTCCCTGTTTCTTAGAGGAGCCTCATCCTATTAATACAGAAAGTGAATGAGATGTCTCTGGCTGGTGTCCAGTTTCTTTTTTTTTTTTAAAGACTTATTTATTATATGTAAGTACACCATAGCTGTCTTCAAAGGCGCCAGAAGAGGACATCAGATATCATTACGGATGGTTGTGAACCACCATGTGGTTGCTGGGATTTGAACTCAGGACCTTTGGAAGAGCAGTCAGTGATCTTTTTTTTTTTAAAGATTTATTTATTATTATTATATCTAAATATACTGTAGCTGTCTTCAGATGTACCAGAAGAGGGCATTAGATCTCATTACAGATGGTTGTGAGCTACCATGTGGTTGCTGGAATTTGAACTCAAGACCTTCGGAAAAGCAGTCAGTGCTCTTAACTGCTGAGCCATCTCTCCAGCCCCCGGGTGTCCAGTTTCTTAATGGAGTAGACTCAAGCAAACATATCTGATCTGTGGCCCAGGGCTGCATGTATCCCAGGATAGGTATGAAGTCAGCTCAACACATTCGTAAATAACAGCATCACCTTGCCACATCAAAAGGATGGGAGATCGGCAGAGTGAGAGTGTAGCAGGGAGTTGGGGGCTCAGGAAGAAAAGGCATGAAGTTATCACCGTGGAGAGAGAGAAAAAAAATTATCCTATCTGACCTTGTGTTTCCAGAGTTAGACATCATCAAATACAAACTTGAAATGCCTTGTGGGTCTTAATGTTATTTATTATAGAAAGCTCCGGAAATGACACACCTGTCAAAACAAGAAATCGTTTTAAATAGTTATTAGGGGCTGGGGAATGTAGCCCACTGCTCGTTATTAGGAGAAAAAGACAGCAGTATATGAGATTAAGTTATGATACTTTAATTGAAACACTGAACCATGTATGCACAGTGGCTATAATTACATGAGTCTACCTTACTGAGAGGAACACACAGGGCTCCCGTGAGGACAGGTGACAGGGCTGGGGGAAAGAGTTCCTCATCTGACAAGTGACCCGGAAGCTGCGGTGTGGACGATGGCAGGTGACATGTTCCAAGAGGCAGTGTTTGTGGTGAGAGGCCACTGGAAAAACTGCCATAAAGAACAACATGACTGGTTTATGCCTTAGGAGCTCTCTGGGTGACTTGAGGTCTGGACAGGAACAGAAGCCCAGGGTTGGCAAACAGCAGGCCCGGGGCCTGGCTGGAAACGGGGACCAAGGGCTCCTGGGGAGGCAAGGTCTCCACAGAAAGATGTGAGGAGAAGGGTCTTTGTGTGCTTCTTTTGGAACACAGTCTCACTGTGTAGCCCAAACTGGCCTGGAATTCAAGAGCCTCATGGCTCAATTTCCCAAGTTTTGAGATTATGGGTGTGTGTGCCACACCTGGCTTAGAAAGATTTTTTTTTAAGTACTTCGTATAATGGAGCATTTAAAAGGAAAAGGATGTGGTGGGCTCCAGACAATCATGAATAAGGAAAAAAATAACAATGAGAATGGCCAGGAAAATCGAGAACAAAGAGGAGATGGCGGTGTACATATAGCTCTCAATAAACAACCCTCTTACAGCCTGAGAACTCAGGCAGCGGTGGTGATTCATATTCTCTCTCTCTCTCTCTCTCTCTCTCTCTCTCTCTCTCTCTCTCTTTCTCTCTCTCTGAGACAATGTAGTTGTGGCTGGTCTGGAACTTGCTAATAGGCTGGCCTCAAACTCACAGAGATCCAACTGCCTTCCTCTGCCTCCTGAGTGCTGGAAATATACACATAACACGAAATGGTACAAAATGATGAAGAATGTACGTGAAGGAAAGATTACAGATTTCTGGAACTTTAAGTAGCAGCATAGTTTCATAGGGAAGTAAGAAGGTGAGAGAAGAGAGCCAAGGCCTATGTTGTAGCCATAATCAATAGATAATGCTTTCAGTAGCTCCATCAAGGCGAGATCACTCAGAGGCTAAAAGCACTCCCTGCTCCTCAGGAGAAACAGGGCTCTTTCTGTTCCCAGCGCTCATACTGCAGCTGACAACCGCCTGTAACTCCTGAGGCTCTGACCTGCTCTTTTGGCCTCCTCAGGCACTGCACGACGCACAGTACAGACAGACACACATACAAGCGAGACACCAGTATATATCAAATGGAAATGAGTTAAAAATCGTTAAAAGGTACATACAGTCTGAGCACAGCAGTGCACATCTACAGACCCAGCACTCAGGGGGCTGAGGAAGGAGCGTCTCTTGTCTCTTTACTCCCAAGAGATTGAGACCAACCTGGACAACACAGCAAGGTTCCACCTGAGGGAGGAGAGGGAGGGAGAGGGAGGAGGGGAGGCTGGAGGAAGGTGGGAAGGGAGTAACTACCCAAAGAAAGAGCTAAGAGTTTAAGTATGGTGAGGAAAGACTACGGGGCTTAGAGTCGGGATGTATGAGAAAAGCAGTTTCTACTTTATAAGGAAGTATTTCGATCTTTCAGAGCGTGTGCTGTGACACTGTGCTTGTTTGTAAAGTGTTCACTTTTATCAGGCAAAACCCTCCTCTCTCTGCCTTCTAGATTTGTCTTATGGATTTCTTAAGTTTTATTTTTTGGTTTGGTTTGGTTTTTTGTTAAAGATTTGTTGTGTGTGTGTGTGTGTGTGTGTGTGTGTGTGTGTGCCCTACCTGCATGTGCACCTGCATGCCAGAAGAGGGCATCGGATCCCATTATAGATGGTTGTAAGCCACCATGTGGGTGCTGGGAATTGAACTCAGGACCTCTGGAAGAGCAGCCAGTGCTCTTAACTGAGCCATCTCTCCAGCCCTGGTTTGGTTTTCTTTTTTTACCCCTAAAAGATAGGTATCGTACCATACTTACTAAATTTTTTTTAAGATTTATTTTATTGGTTACATGTAAGTAGCTGTCTTCAGACACCAGAATAGGGAATCAGGTCTTCTTACAGATGGTTGTGAGTCACCATGTGGTTGCTGGGACTTGAACTCAGGACCTTCAGAAGAACAGTCAGTGCTCTTAACCGCTGAGCCATCCCTTCAGCCCTTACTAAATTTTTAAGATAAAATAAGGAATTGTTTTTGGTTTTTTTTGGGGGGAGGGGAGTTTCGAGACAGAGTTTCTCTGTAGCCCTGGCTGTCCCAGAACTCATTTTGTAGACCAGGCTGGCCTCGAACTCAGAAATCCACCTGCCTCTGCCTCCCAAGTGCTGGGATTAAAGGCGTACGCCACCACACCCGGCTTTTTGTTTTTGTTTTTTGTTTTTTGAAAATAAGGAATTTTGACAAGCATTTTTAAAAATTATTTTTCTAGCTGCTCTGGAAAAAAAAAAAAGAGAGTAATCACTTGCCAATGACTCTCCTGGCCTTTGCCTTAAGCAAAGAAAACAAAAGAGACACAGTCTCTCACAGCTCTCTCAGTCTCTCTAAGCACCAGACCCAAGAGAGAATATTTACAACTCAGAGCTGGAACTGGAGGGGCAGCTCAGGGGTTAAGGCCACTTGCTGCCCTGGCAGCGGCTACAAGACCCCCATGGCACTCAAACCATCTGTAACTGCAGTCCCAGCCCTTTCAATGCCCTCTTCTGACCTCTGTGGGTACCAAGCATGCACACAGTACATATACACACATGACATGCAGGCTGTCAAAACACGGTCAAAAGAATGATGCATGATGGGCAATTCCTTGGGGAACTGTGGGAGAGGCTCTGGGGGAGGGGCAGATGACCTTTTACCTCAGGGGCTTTTACTTCCCTGGACTGTTCTTGGATGTGATCTCATATCTCCTGTGACAAACATGTACATTCATAAGACACATTTATTCTTGGTGGATGTCAGATCATAGCTGTAGACCCCAGTCTGGTCCGTGTACCCTGAATCTGGATATGTTCTCTGCCTTGCTTTTGGGCTTTCCCAGATATGATCTCTCGTACATCCATGCAATTGTGTTTCAATTGGTCTGTCCTAAGAATGTTCTGGGAGGGCTGGAGAGATGGCTCAGGGGTTAAGAGCACTGACTGCTGAGTTCAAATGCCAGCAACCACATGGTGGCTCACAACTATCCATAATGAGATCTGATGACCTCTTCTGGGGTGTCTGAAGACAGCTACAGTGTGCTTACATATAATAACTAAATCTAAAAAAAAAACCACCATTCTGGGGAAGGACTGCTCTGTTAATATTTAGCATGTTCTTACTGACGTTTATTTACGTGTTTTGCTGATCATGTTTTCCTGAACTTAAACAACCTTCCTGGGATCATTCTTGCTTTGTTGCACCCCTGTAAATAAAGACACACTGGAACTGAAGCAAGGTTGTCTCCAGCATCAGACTGTAGTCCGCCCCATCCCCTCAGGTCCTCAGATCCCAGGTCTGACAGCCAAGATCTGCACAGGCTGGCTAAAAACGTTAACACAGGCAAAAAAAATAAAAACTTTAAAAAAAAAAAATAATTAGAGTTGGTGCCGAGGTATGCTCTGGTAATTCTAGAACTCAGGAACGCTAAGGCAGGATTGTAATTTGAGACCCTTGCTCAAAAATAACAACAAATTAGGGAAATACCATAAATGTTATGCAAAATACCACAGAGAGTCAGCAGTGGGTGGGATAGCTTTTTACCCTCCACGTTTAAAAAAAAAAAAAAAAAAAGGGAAGGAAGGAAGGAAAGGAGAAAAGGGTGTATACACACAATTTTGAGAAAGCCAGACGCGGCATGAAGCAGAAGAACAGCTGTGGGCTAACAGCTGGGTAATGAGCTAATTAGGAAGTTCCCAAAGCTTCCTCGGGACAATTTCCAGGTAGAGTGAGTGGCCCTGCGTCTGGCAAAGGTAGGGCGCTCACAGCGACTGGGAAGCCTTGGGCCCAGGAAAGCCGTTCAGGCCCAGACTGGACTCTTCATGCTCAAATGAGGCTCCTGGAAATCCCCTGGGGTGGAAGGGCGTTGCTTCCACCTGACTCTCCTGGAACTGGTTTTACAGCCGCCTGTGCGCACCCACAGCTGAAAGGCACTTTTGTCTGAGTGCGCCCACAGCTGGTCTCTCAAGAAGGGCATCGTCTCTCAAGTATGCCGAAGACTCTCTCTCACTGAGGCTCAGCTATTCCCCGAGAGCTCTGGAAACCACATCCCTGATTACTGTCTCGTTCTGGTGAGAACCATCAAGATTAACCAGGTTAAATCTCATAGCACTGCCTGGCCAACTAACCACGAGAAGGCACGAATATGGAAGAGTATGCACTGATAGTAAGGCAAACTCCATCAGGGTCCATCCTCTGCAGTTTCGTGGTGTTTCTTAGATCTCGTTCTGTGGCTCAAAATGAGTCAGAATTAATAATATAGCCTAGACATGAATTGAAACTCAAAGCAGTCCTCCTGCCTCAGTCTCCTATCCGCCGCGATTATAGGCAGGCATCACCGTGGCTGACTTCCTATTTTTAAAACTATTTTGATTAGGGTCCTAGGGATCCGTCTCAGCTTTTCAGCCTTTGCTCAGTTCCCAGCACTCACAACGATCCGTAATTCCAGTTGCAGAGGGTCCAACATCCTCTTCGCACCTCCCAGGGAACTGCATGCACGAAGTGCTTATACATACATGCAGGGAGGACACTCATATGCATAAAATAAGTCTTACAATATACTTCTAAGGGGCTGGAGAGAGGGCTCAGCGGTTAAGAGCACCGACTGCTCTTCCAGAGGTCCTGAGTTCAATTCCCAGCAACCACATGGTAGCTCACAACCATCCGTAATAGGATCTGATACCCCCTCCTGGTGTGTCTGAAGACAGCTACAGTGTACTCATCTATATAAAATAAATAAAATCTTTTAATATATATATATTATACTTTGAAATACTAGTTCCTTGAAAACTAGGTCTACCAAAAGTTTCTCTTATTTCGTTATTTATTTTGCATTCTACACTTATTTTATTGGGGGGGTGGTGCATGCAGGCATGCCACGGTACACATGTGGCAAACAGAGGACAACCATGGGATTCAGAGATCAAACTCAGGTCATGAGGCCTGATGGCAGGTGCCTGTACCCCCTGCCCTATCTCACCAGCTCAAAGGGTTTCTTTAAATAAATATTTTAGTCAGATTCGTTCAGAGTGTGTTGGCTACATTTTCAGAACCAGTACTTCATTCAGGCATAAGCCTCTCAGCGTCAGGATGCTCCCCTCTGAAGCCTGTGATGGCTCTCGCCTGGCTGTCTCCATTGGACCCTGTTCCCCTCCTCCTTCCTAAATGCAGGCATTCATCCAGTACTACCGCTGTTGCTTCCTCCCCTCCCTCCACCCTCACCCCAGTTTTTTAAGACAGGGTTTCTCTGTGTGGCCCTGGCTGTCCTGGAGCTCACTCCTGTAGACCAGGCTGTCCTGGAGCTCACTCCTGTAGACCAGGCTGTCCTGGAGCTCACTCCTGTAGACCAGGCTGTCCTGGAGCTCACTCCTGTAGACCAGGCTGTCCTGGAGCTCACTCCTGTAGACCAGGCTGTCCTGGAGCTCACTCCTGTAGACCAGGCTGTCCTGGAGCTCACTCCTGTAGACCAGGCTGTCCTGGAGCTCACTCCTGTAGACCAGGCTGTCCTGGAGCTCAGAGATCTGCCTGCCTCTGCCTCCAGAGTGCTGGGATTAAAGGTATGCACCACCACTTCCAGCAAGTGCTTCTTGTCTTTAACTATTTTTCCCCTTGGAGACAGGGCAAGCATGCCACAGGACATATGTAGAGGTCAGATGTCACCTTGTGGGCATTGGTTCTGTTCTTCTATCACGCGGATCCGGGATACTGAGTTCAGATCCTCCGGCTTCACAGGAGGTGCTTTTACCACTGAGCCACCCTACCCCGCCTCTCGGGGATTCCTCTTACACTTAACCTCTTTATCCTTCCTCCCGAGTTTACCGTCCTAACTTCCTTTGTCACCTGTGCCGACGATAGTAACAACAGCTAACAAGTATAAGGTACCGATCACCATATTCAGCTCTGTAATTTAATCTTAGGGAAGAGAGTAACATTGTCTCATCCATAGAAAAACAGAAGTTTGAGGGCCTTAAGCACCCTGGACAAAGCCACCAAACCAGTGAAGGCACATTCGCCTCAGAGGCCCCACTGACGGCAGAGGACAGACACTCTTGTGCTTCATGCTGTTCCATTCAGTCTCCCCAGGACACCCTTTCCAATGGAACAGAGCCATCCCCACCAGCCGGAAGCTGTTGCCCAGCTGACATTAAAGTACTCGGCGATATGTTTGCAATGGTGAAGATATCAGAATGCTTCCAAACTCTACTAGCTGACACCCTTTGCTTTCCCCTGGGGGTTGCGGGGGGGGGGGGGGACCCTCCTCTGGCAGGAAGTCCTCATACCCATCAGCCTAGCCTGGAGCTTGGGGTGAGGCCTGGGGCAGAGGGGAGCTTTGTACTTAACCTGCCTCTGCAGGTGCAGCACCTGACTAAACAGTGTTGACAGTCACTTCTCCCTCCTCCTGCCTCCACTTGGCATTTCCTCCTGCTGACTTCCTATTTCAGGACACGCCCACTCATCTCCAGTTCCCCTTCTGAAGCCAGCTTGAGGCCCCTCTCCTTCCTTCTGCTGGTGACCCTCCGTTGACTTCCCTGGCCTGGGACTGGCTCTTATCTCTGTAGTTTCTCTATCTGCATCTTTTCCCACTCCATGGTCTCCACCCCAGAATAGGCTTCCCTGGTCCAGTTTCCATAACACCTGCTAACTCTTCCCCATCCCCAGACCCCACCCGAAACCCAGTACAGTCTTTGTTTTAGGTTTTGAGACAGAGTCCAGCTATATATCCCAACCTGGCTTGAACGCTTAATCCTCCTGCCTCAGACTCTGCTGCCTCAGCCAGCCCTCTTCTGTATTCTTAAGGTCAAGCACCTAAGGTCAAAATCTCCCCTTTCGATTCCCCTTCCTCAGGAGATGTTCGGATTCTAGGGAAGATTGCAACAGGGTTAACCCCAGCAAAAGCCAGGCCTACCAGAGCACTTCCCATACAGAAAGTATTTCCTACGAGTTTATTAAACCTGGGAAACCAGTGCCTGCTGATGCTTTCAACATTTTTTTTTCTTCATCCAGTCACAATGTTCTCATCCCTCCCTGTCACTGTCACCAGCATCAACTCAGTGAAAAGACTCCTACTCCCTGAGAGCATGGCTACTTAAAGGTGAGCAGCCGTTCTTCTCCAACAGCTAGCTCCCTCTGCCCCTTTTCTCCCAGGTCCTGCATCTTCACTCCTGCCCCTGTCTTATCCACCTGGACCTAGGGATCCACAATCCGCGTGCCATAGCTGGTGCTAAGGACCCAGCTGGTGGGAAAATCGTGTCTGCCCTTCAGGACCTCCTGGTCCAGCTGAAGCAGGAAGGAGACTCCAGCAAACAGCCACAGGATGGCCCAACACGCCCCACGCCCACTGCAGGCACTGGGAAAGAGCAATTGGGACGTTCACTGGGGTGTGCTCGCTCCATGCCACCCTCTTGGAGACACTTGGGTGAGCCTTGAGTTCATGCAGAGCTCTGGGCCACGATTCGTCAGCTCCAGGGCTTTGAGAATGTTGCTTCACTCCCTGCCAGTTTCCCCATCGGTAAAATATCATGGTGAGTCAGTTCCCTCCGAGGGCGACTGGGAGGCATGGTGGAGTAATGTGGGGAAGGCAGTTAAAGAACCTAATAATCTGCACAATAAACAATGCGGTCCTTCTCGTTATTTGAATCGAACAACTGCTGGAACTGTGGAGCTGGACAGGGCGCTTGCAGTTTCCGGGATCTCAGGTAACTTTTGAAAAGTAGAGCAAAAACTCAACACCAGCAGCAGCGGCCGCGGTCCGGTGCTCCTAAGACCTTTACCACAGGACTCTCAACTCAACTCCACTCTGCCCCTCCTCTTGACCACTCCTGCCAGAGAGTAGGTGGGACAGCTGGGGCTGCCAATGGCTCAGCTTCGCCAACGCTGGGATTTCAGGTGTGAGTAACCAACACTTCTGGCTCTGGGGTTTTTAAGGAGAGTTGGAGGGAAGGAAAGAAAGCCTAGCCCCTATTGCTGAGTGCTGAGACTGATGGAGACGGGTCCTGGGCTCTTAACTAAACTCAGGCTAAGATGTCCAGAGCCGAAGGGCACATCAGTCTTTTCCTTGACACTTTTGATTGAGCCTGTTCCAGAACGGGCACGCCCCGGATGGTGCGCACATACTATCTATCATCTGAAGTCTCTGTACCTCCATCGTTAGCCCAAAAAAATAATCACTCTACTATGAACTGCATAAAGGTCTGTCCTTTTTTTTCCCCACAGTGTAAAAAGTGTCAAGATTTCCCAGGTCTCCGAGGAGGACCAAGTGTAAGGTTACTAACCCTGCTGTAATGCTACCCCGGCCCTTCGCCTTATGGTCAGTGACTCAGAAGGATCTCAAAACCTCAAGCGAATGGGAGGTGATAGGCTCTAACTGCCACTGGGTTCACGGCAGGAGATTGGTGTGGTGGGCAGCTCTGAAGCTAAACCGGGAAACAAGCAGAGTCCTAGAAAAAGGCTGAGCCCCTCTATCGCTGTGGGTCAACTCTCAGGTGGACAGCTCCTTGCCCTGTCTTAAAGGAAGGTGTTACCTCCGAATTCAGGCGGAAATGGTCCCTTGGAGGGTGGGTAGTCGTAGGGTAATGGGAATGCGTGCGAAAAGGATGTCTAAGTAAAAGGTGAGAGAAGACCTGCCACCTAGGACCCGCACCGCTATGACAGCACCAGTTCTCGGGTCTCACGCGCGCGCTGGCCTCCCTGGGGTTCTCTGTGGGCTGCGAGGGAAATCAGAAAGCGGGGCTGCCAGGCAGGGTGAAGCTCGGGCCGAGAACCCCAGAGCGACTGCTCACACGCCCCATCCCGTTTCTCCCAGGGCTTCGGGGCACCCGCGGGCTGGAATGCGCCTCCTTTTGGGCTTCGGTTTTCAAGCGTGAGAACGCCGGGTGACGTCAGGGCCCAGGTGTTTCGGGGAGCGCGCGCTCCGGGGAGCGGACTCTCGGGACAGAGAGGGGCAGCCCCAGGGCTCGCTCCGGCGTGCGCTCCGGGACGCCCCGCGCCGCGCTGACTTACCCAGAAGTTCCCCTTGAACAGCGAGCCCGTCATGCCGGCGCTGGGTTGTGAGCGCAGGGCTGGGAGCGGAGGACGGAAGGCGGCTGAGGACGGCGGACAGCGGGAGGACAGCGGGAGGACGGCCGGATCGCGCCGAGAGCTCAGACTGTCAGGGCCAAGGTCCAGCGCAACTTTGGAGTTCCACTGTCACCCCGGGAAGCCGCCCCGGGTCCTAAACCACGCCCGATTGCGCCGCCCCGCGCCCCGCCTGCCTGCCCGCCCGCTTGCCCGCTTCGCGCACCTGCAGAGGGCCACCCGCCCTGACCCTAGGGCGCGGCCGGTCCAGCAGCTCTGCGGAGGGCGGTGGCCAGTCCAAACCACAGCCTGCCGGACGTCTGAACGACTGAGAGAACCGGTCCTTCTCCCTTCGGCTGCCCACTGGACTCTTCCCATCAAGCCCTCCCGACCTAGAAATTCAGACTGTGAATCAGTAGAAACCCTAGGAGATGCCTTCGCCTATGCTGCTATCGCTACAAGGAATGGAGTGCACACACCGCCCCGGAGGGGATTGCAGGCTTTAGTCTAAAATGCCAATTCAAATGCGTTATCCATGTTTCCTTTTAACTTTGCATATCTTAATCTGAACTCAGTTAAGGTTTCTTCACCACCTGTCTCACCTAGCAGTAGAAGCCAGGCTGCTTTCTGCTCCCTCTCTTGTGAGCTTCAACTCTTTTCAGAGAGAAAACCGGAGACTCACACCTGTAATCCCAGTACTGAGGAAGCTGAGACAGAAGACTGAGTTTAAGCCCAGCCTGGGCTACAGTGTGAGGTCTTTCCTAATAAGCAGACAAACCAAATAGGACTCCAGGGCGCATCAAACTCCTTCTTGTTTGGAAATAGACAAAGTACTTGTTCTATGTGCCCAGTGTCCAGCCGGAAACTCAAGATAGCTGAAAGATTGCTCAGATTCACAGTTATGTAGGGGATGGAGAGACCAAAGCTAGAAGTCTGTCCTTCCTAACAGGGCCAGTGTCTTTCTGGGTAAGAAGTGTTCATAGGGAAGAAAATGAAAGTTAAGTTGCCAAGACTGGCATCGAGCTAGTTCTCCGTTATGCCAAAGCAAGCATTCACCTGTGCAGCAGATTCTAGTTAGATCCCGGCACAGCACGTGACAATCGTGGAATGAGTAGAAGAGCTCACAAGATTTCTGCTCAGTAACTCTACTCCCGAGCCCTATATCATCTGTAACGACAGGGATTCGCGAGAGCACCCAGCCCTGTTACTCTCCAAGGACATGCATTCACCAACCCGGTTCTTCACTGAGGTTAGGGCCACTGGCTGATTTTCCAGAGGACTTGGGTTCAATTCCCAGCATGGCAGCTAACAGCAATCCCTAACTCCAGAGCCAAGGAATCTGACACCCACTTAGTATGTTTTTCCTAACAAGGCCATGCAGGTGGTGCACAGACATACAAGCCTGCAAAGCACCCATACACGTAAAATATATATAATTAAAAAAAAAAAAAAAAAAAACCAGTGAGGTTAGACTCAAGGCAGAGAAGCCTGGCTACATCTGCAGATGTGGGTGGACTACGAGTACGAGTGACACTGAGGGCTACAGGAAGCCAGAGCCCTGAAGACACAGTCTTTTCATTTTCTCTCTCTCCCTTCCCATTCCCTCATCTCCCCTCCCCTCCCCTCCCCTCCCCTCCCCTCTCCTCTCCTCTCCTCTCCTCTCCTCTCCTCTCCTCTCCTCTCCTCTCTTCTCCTCTCTTCAACTGGACATTTAATCCAGGTCCCCTGTCCCAGTGTTGTTTGTGGAAAGTTTTTGTTGCTTGCTTGCTTGCTTATATTTAAGACAGGACCTTACTAAGTTACCCATGACAGCCTTGAACTCACTCTGTAGCCCAGACAGATCTTGAATTAGCCACTCTCCTGCCTCAGTCTCCAAAGTTGCTGGAACTATGGGCATGTGCCACCACAGTCATGAGGAAGTCTGTGACAAATATCTTAATGCATTTTTAAATTATTTGTGTATTTTATGTATATGAGTACACTGTAGCTATCTTCAGACACACCAGATGAGGGCATCAGATCCCATTACAGATGGTTGTGAGCCACCATGTGGTTGCTGAGAATTGAACTCAGGACATCTGGAAGAACAGTCAGTGCTCTTAACCGCTGAGCCATCTCTCCAACCCTGGACAATATCTTACTTACAATTCTCATTATCTGTATTTAAATTTTTTTTCTAGTTTTGTTTGTTTGTTTGTTTGTTTGTTTTTTCAAGATAGAATCTCACTATGTAACTCTGGCTGTCCTGGAACTCACTATGTAAACCAAGCTGACCTCAAACCCACAGAGATCTGCCTGCCTCTGCCTCTGCCTCTCAAGTGCTGAGATTGAAGGAGTGCACCACCATTCCTGGCTTATGTTTTAATTGTATATTATAATTATAATGTGTATATTACTTTTAAATCAATCTCAACAAGGCCCTCATGCTACAGTGCACTAGGTTTTCTGACACAGGCCTCTAAGGTCTCTGACTTTTAGCTCTCTTCCACCCCCTAGTGGTGCAATTGAAAATTGAACGTGGTTTTTAAGACTGCCAGAAAATTATTCAATGTGTTTTTTGTTACAGTTGTTTATTACATCTGCTTGTCTATTTACTTATTTCTCTGCCCTGTGTGTGTTTGGTAACGGTGAGGACTCATGTATGCCACTTCATGTGTGGCTGACAGAGGACAACTGGTGTCTCTGTCTTTGCCAACTCATGTCTTCATGTTCGGCAAAAAAGCGCTTGACCCACAGTTATCCTGTGGGAGTGTTCTGTGGATCTTAAAAAATGCTGATTTGGGGGATGGAGAGATGGCTCAGCAGATGAGAGCACTGACTGCTGCTCTTCTAAAGGTCCTGAGTTTAAATCCCAGCAACCATGTGGTGGCTCACAACCACCTGTAATGAGATCCGACCGACGCCCTCTTCTAGTGTGTATGAAGTCAGCTATAGTGTACTTATGTATAATAATAAATAAATCAAGCCGGGTGGTGGTGGTGCACGCCTTTAATCCCAGCACTCGGGAGGCAGAGGCAGGCGGATTTCTGAGTTCGAGACCAGCCTGGTCTAGGTCTACAAAGTGAGTTTCAGGACAGCCAGGGCTACACAGAGAAACCCTGTCTCAAAAAAAAAAAAAAGGGAAAATAAATAAATCTTTGGGTTGGAACCAGCCGGGCCGACCAGAGTGAGCAGAAGTGACCAACAACCACATGAATGCTCACAACTATCTGTACAGTTACAGTGTACTCACATACATAAAATAAATAAATAAATCTTTTTAAAAAAAAATACTGGGCTGGAGAGATGGCTCAGTGGTTAAGAGCACTGACTGCTCTTCCAGAGGTCCTGAGTTCAAATCCCATCACCCACATGGTGGCTCACAACCATCCGTAATGGGATCTTCTGGTGTGTCTGAAGACAGCTACAGTGTACTCATATACATAAATAAATATAAATAAATAAATCTTTAAAAAATAATAAAAAATAAAAAATACTGATTTTTATTTGTATGTATGTAAATGTGTGGCGGATACTCATGGAGACCAGACAAAGGTATAGGATCCCCTGGAGCGGAAGTCACAGGAAACCACATAGATGCTGGATGCAATTCTGTCCTCTGGAAGAAAGAGCAAGCAACACTCCCTCTTAAGCACTAAGCCCCCTCTCCAGCCCACTCAGATGTTTTAAAATGCATCACCCCCGCAAGTACTCTGTTAAGAAGGCAAGTTAAGGGCTGGAGAGATGGCTCAGTGGGTAAGAGCACCCGACTGCTCTTCCGAAGGTCCAGAGTTCAAATCCCAGCAACCACATGGTGGCTCACAACCATCTGTAATGAGATCTGATGCCCTCTTCTGGAGTGTCTGAAGACAGCTACAGTGTACTTACATATAATAAATAGATCTAAAAAAAAAAAAAAAGACAAGTTAAGTGTGTGCTGTATCTATGGGTCAATGAGAAACTTGGTATATTTTGGCCAACAAAGTTAAATACCACTCCAGAAGTTATGCCACAGTAGAACCAGATCATTCATCATAGCTACTATGAATATTATGGCACAATCTCTTTCAATAATAGGCATTTCATGACTAAGTTCAAATTGCATACAAAATTTCAAGTTTTTCTTTTTTAACTTAACACTATTTCACAAAGACTTCTGAAGTTAGAAAGTACATTCTTTTTCCTAACCAAAAAAAAAAAAAAAAAAAAAAAAAAAATTGATACCATACGATGTTGCTTTCTACCTGTGAAAACTGAAAATCCCTTTAAAGGGACACGTGACTGTGTCATCAAATACAAAGTGTGCCTGCCTTTTCACTGTACAGACACATGTTAAAGGACTACGGATTCTAAACACACTCTCGCATACACAAAGTGGAAGAGGTATATGTTGTAGGAAATATCTAGAGCTAGCCTCTGCGCCAGGAGATCTCACTTGCTCCGTCTCTCAGCCACCAACCGGTCTCTCAGCCGCCAACTCATCAGCCCTGCGAGGCCACATGGCTCCCACCAGGCCATCTCTCAGACGGGTCCCTGAGTTCCTCTCGCTTTCAGGCCCCACGCACCCCTAGTTAGCCATCTCAACACCTAACTACCAGGTAAAATCAATACTCTTAATGCTTAATTAGCCAATCAGATTTATGCATCAATAATAACATGATTTACAAGATGCCAATACAATAATCTCAGAGCCAAATGATGATGATAAAGCTTTAACCCAGTTATTCTAACCTTCTTATAACACCTCCATCCTGGCTCTCTCTTCTCCTGAGACCTCTCTCTCTGTCTGCGCAACTCCTCTGCCTGCCTCTCTTCCGTCCAATCAGCAGGCTCCCACTGCCCTAATGTGATTGGACAGGGGAAATCCTGCGATATGTCACCCCTTCTGTCTAATTAAAGAAAGACTTTCTCTCAAAATAACAATGGAGCGCAACTATTACCATTTTGTAAGTTATATGGTATAAGATAGACCTAACACCCAGTCCAACATTCTTGCCAATCAAATTGAACACTGTCCTCCATCCTAACTTAAATCTGAATGGCTAAAAAAAGAGGGGAAAAAAAGAAAAAAAAATGTTGTGGTAAATCTCCAACCCAGATAAGCCCGGGCAATGAAAATACAACTCAATTAATATGAATACATTCTGTGCGCCTAGAATGGCCAGACCTGCCACTATGCTACCATCTTCCCCATATGAGAGACCCCTAGAACTTGCAGCTTCTCCAGGCCAGGTGCTTCTGATCCACTTTCATTTCTCCTCCCCCCACCCTCTTCCTTCCCCTCCCTCTTCCTCCTCCTTCATCCCCCTCCTCCTCCTCTGTCATCCTCTCTCTCTCTCTCTCTCCTTTTCTCCCTAAACCTTCAGCTCCACCTTCCCCTCTTTCTCCGCCCAATCACCAGCTCTAGCATTTATTTTATAAATTAAGGTGGGAAGCAGGTTGACAGGAAATCACCTGAGGGCTGACTCACTCCTTGTTCACAACCCCTCACAGGAGAACGGAATTAACATCAATTATAATTAGCCCCAGGTCGATCAGCAACAAGTATACAGTTGCTTATAGTAGAATAGCTATTTGGGGGAAATTTTAAAATGTATCTATCTGTGGGGAAATAGTTCAATATATTGTAGTATATCCATACAGAGAAATCCTGTGTATGAAAGAGAAAAAATGATGAAACCAAATATACTTCTAAATGGGAGAAAAGGAAGACACAAAACACGTCACTCTTTCTGCAGGGAGGTCAAAGAGTAAAGCTACATTTTGAGTGGCCCTCCCTTCCACTCTCTCTGGGGTCAAGTGGCGCAGAAGGAAGACAGACCTGCTGTTCACTGTGTGCCACTTTGCAGCTTTGAATTTCTACCTTCTGAGTTCACTGAAAACCAAAATCTTCCTTCCAAAACTTTTCAGTAACGTTCAAATTCTTGTATGATTTCCAGCCACGTGAGTACCCAACATCTCTTTATTTGGGAAATACTACTGTGGTGAACATCTTTTATATAAGGGTTTTTAAAGAATTACTAATAAAGGAACTGCAGATCAAAGAAATAAATGTCGCTAAGGTTCTCAAAGTATTGAGTCCAGCTGTTTGCCAGAAAGATCTTGGAAGCCAGGCGGTGGTGGTGCACACCTTTAATCCCAGCACTCGGGAAGCAGAGGCAGGCAGATTTCTGAGTTCGAAACCAGCCTGGTCTACAAAGTGAGTTCCAAGACAGCCAGGGCTATACAGAGAAACTGTCTCAAAAAACAAACCAAAAAAAAAAAAGCAAACAAACAGAAAGGTCTTGGAAGTCTGTACTCAGTGGTGTGCCGGGAGCCTCCGCCACCTCAGCCCGTTCACAGACACGGGCACTATCATCCACTCATCATCCCTGAGAACTTGAGAATTCTTCCCCGTGTAGTTTCAATCATCCGAGCCTTAATCATGACATTCTAAGAGATGGATAAGGTTTAGCACATCTGTTTCTCTCTCTTTTGTATATTGTGGATACTCTCTGCCCTTTGTGAAAAGGGGTGTGTGTGTGATATTTTTCTAGTCAATTTGCCATCTGCTCTGCACAGACCTTAATACACACACACACACACACACACACAAACACACACACACCCATTTCACAGCCTAACACATTATCAACTCTCAATATTAGTTGATTCAACTATGTTCAGTTTCATTTCATCACAGTGTTTGGAACTCACTTATCGTGTTTATGAAACCTCAGCTCTCTTTGTCCTCTGGAATGTTTTTCTGGTCACAGGTTCTTCCCCTCAGGGCAGTCATCTAGTTCTAGGCTGCCTTCTAGTTCCAAGCGGTGGATGACTCCAAACCCAAATCACCCCTCCCCCGCCTGCCGACCTTTCAGTTTGCCTATTGATGCAAAATAGGTGACTTCCATTTTCTAAAACGCAAGGCCTGGTAGCGCATATCTGTCACCCAGCTGAGGTAGGAGAATCGTTGAAAGTTCAAGGCCAGCCTGGATGACACAGGGATACTTGGCCTCACAAAGAAAACAATAAAAGGGCTGGAGAGATGGCTCAGTGGTTAAGAGCACCGACTGTTCTTCAGAAGGTCCTGAGTTCAAATCCCAGCAACCACATGGTGACTCACAACCATCTGTAATGAGATCTGACTTCCTCTTCTGGTGTGTCTGAAGACAGCTACGATGTACTTACATAAAATAAATAAATCTTTAAAAAGAAAGAAAGAAAGAAAGAAAGAAAGAAAGAAAGAAAGAAAGAAAACAATAAAAACAGTAAACGCTGTTTATCGTTTTAAGAACTGTGGTTTGGAGTCTGTCTGAGCAGACCACAGGCTACTCCGGGCTCAACCGCAGCTGGAAAAGTTACTTTTCTGATTGCTTCCATGCTTATTGGCTAGGTAGTGCGTGGCTATTTTCCTGCGATTCACTTAAAGAGACTCCTGCAGGTCTGTCTTCAAAGCTTCTTCCAGCGCTGAAACCTGCTTACCCCAGAGCCAGTGAGCCAAGAGGAACAGAGGAGAGAGACGGAAATCCACAGGGAAGCCACATTATTTTTATGACTTAATCTCAAGCCCTATTTTGAGACATCTCACCAGCAAGTGCCAGGACATAGCACATACCCTGTTCCAGCAGCCACTCTGAGTCCAAATAGAGGCTCCCAGACTGCGGATCTACTGGGTATGTCCTTCCCAGCCATCTATGGTCATCCCTGCATGTGTTAACACCCATAGGCGGTTTCATTGGACCTGCTCAACAGAACAAGGCACTTGGGAATTTTTCATGAGGAATTATCCTAGTTGCCCTCCATGCTGCCCTCTCCTGGCCTCTATGGACACTGCTGGAACTGAACTCTGAGAGCAGTATACTCTTAAATGGTATCTTATCTTTCTAGGCCCCTTGACTTTTCATTAAAAATTTTTGTATTGGGGGACATAGTGGCACATGCCTTTAACCCCAGTACTTGGGGGGCAAAGGCAAGATCTCTGTGAGTTCAAGTCCAGCCTTGAGTTCCAGGACAGCCTGAGTTGTACAGAGACCTTGTCTCAAACAAACATTTTTATTGCCATATTTTATTTTTAATGAGTGTTTTGCCTGAATGCATGCACTATGTGTGTGCAGTGCAAGGCCAGAAGAGCGCACCAGAGGCCCTGGGCCTGGAGGTCAGTATGTGGTGCTAGAAGCCAAGCCTGGGCCCTCTGCAAGAACAGCAAGTACTGCTAAGTACTGCTAAGTACTGCTAAGTACTGCTAACTGCTGCTAACTGCAAAGCCATCTCTCCAGCCCTTAGCAGCATATATTAATATACATAATAATCGGTTCCATTATGACTTTTTTATTTATTTTTCGAGACACGGTTTCTCTGTATAGCCCTGGCTGTCTTGGAGCTCACTTTGTAGACCAGGCTATCCTCAAACTCAGAAATCCGTCTGCCTCTGCCTCCCAAGTGCTGGGATTAAAGGCGTGCGCCACCACTCCCAGCTTCATTGACATTTTCACATACTGAAATAATGTATTTTGATCACATTCACTCCCCTACCATGTGTAGTCTCTTTCCTATTGATCTTCTTCTTCTTCCCAACCAGACCCCTTCTGTGTGTGTGTGTGTGTGTGTGTGTGTGTGTGAATAAGTGAATTTCATTAGGGTTGCTTATAAAAATGTGCTAGTTAGTTTTTGTCAACTTGACATCTGGAAAGAGGGAACCTCAATCGAGAAAAATTTCTTCTATCAAATTGCCCCATGGACACCTTGGTGGGACATTTTCTTGATCAATGACTGATCTGAGAGAGCCCGATCCCATTGGAGATGGTGCCAGGCTTGCCAGTGGTTCTGAGTTGTGTAATGTGGCATTCCACACAGCTCAGGTCCCAGAGCCCTGACTAGCGGCATGGGAAGAATGAAGAAAGGACAGAGCCACATACAGAGAAGCTGGGGTCAGGTGGGCTGTGTGCTCTAACGGAGCTGCTCAGACTTCTCAGAATCTCAAGGTAGTTGTTATGTACAGCACAGGGAAGAGCTTGCAGTCTTGTAGGAGCTCTGTAGGAGAGTGGCTCCGTGTAGTAACAGAGAGAAGGAAGCTGCAGTTACAAGTCCTTGAACAAAGCTTCACTCTTTGCCATTCCCATAGGGCTGAGGTCCTGGATCCTTGATATAGCTGCACCCGTGTCAACAGTGCACGTCCACTGAGGACTTCACTCATTCAGGTCTTCCTCTGCTCCCTACAGCACACAGAATGTAGCTTAGCGAACCAAGGGACTGAATCAGTAAGTGTTTCCCCCATGGCCCTGATGCTATCTATTCAAGTTCCTACCCTAATTTCCCTTGGGGATAGACTGTGACTGTAAAACAACTTACAGTCCTCCCCAACTTGCTGTTGGTTGTGGTGTTCGTCACAGCATCGGGATGCAAATACAAGAAGCACCAACTATGAACTGTCTCTACATCATCAGGGAGAGGTGGAACCTTGTGGGTCTGAATTCTCTCCACTAGGGGATATTGATGGGCCCCATCTTTGTGGTAATCCCAGCTGCTTGAGTTCAAGAATGCCGTGGCTGACATGTCAGAAGACATTTCCATAATGCTCTACCCTATCTCAGCCAACATTTTAATGTTTTTATCCATGTGTGTGTGTGCATGTGTGTGCAATAGGTGCTACAAAATGTGTGGGAGTCAGAAGACATCTTTGTAAAGTCATTTCTCTTCTTCCACCCTTACATGGGTTCTAAGGATCAAACTCATGCCACCAGCCTTTGCATGGCAAGTGTCCACCTATTGAGTCACCCTACTGGCCCCTAAATATATATGTGTAGTATGTTTGTGGAGGGTTGTCCTGTGCAACTCGCATGTGAAGGTCAGAGGACAACTTTGTGACGTAGATTCTCTCCTTCACTTTTACAAGGACTCTATCAAGTCTACAGGCTGTAGGCTTCCGCAGCAAGCACCTTACTCGACTGAGCCATCTCACTGGCCCTAAATCAACCTCTTAACTCCAGGCCAGACAACTGGACATGAACTACTATCCCTGCATCCCCAGTGTAGTACCTTCCTCTTTCTACTGTCAGTCTGATGTTCATGGGACCGCTGGCAGCTATGTCTGCGTCCCTGTGTTGATTTGAATGAAAAGCGCCTCCCATGGAGTTGGTGGCACTGTTTGGGGATGTGACAACTTACAGGGGGTGGAGGCTCATCACTAGGCCAGGCTTCAGGGATTCAAGTCTTCCTCTGCTTCCTGTTCCTGCTGCCAGGCCTTCCCCACCACTACAGATTGTCTCTGGAACCATAAACTAGAACTTGTTTTAATCCTTACACTGCTTCTGGCCATGGTACTTCATTATAGCAACAGAAAGTTAATTCAGAATTGGGTTTCTGAGAAATGGTTGGATGCTCTAAGCAGAGCTTCCTGGGCCACTCTACTCGGAAGCCTGAGAGTAATGCAAACAGTGGGGCCCCAGCTCATGATGCTTCGGAGGCAAAGACTCAGCCATGGAGCTGAAGGCTTTAGCAAGAATCTGGCTGCATTCTGCCCATGCCTGAAGAAGGCCTGAGACTAAAGTAGGGTACTACTAATTGTAGAAATTCAAGACAGCATCACTGCGAGTCTGTGAAGCAGTCGTTTCTGATTGCTTTTAAATCTACAATGACAAACATTAAGTAGACAAACAACCTGAAACTCAAAGTGCAGTCTGGAACAGAGTTGTTAGAGGCTGTTACTGTTTAGATTAGTGCCATTAGTGTCATCTCCTGATGGCAACAGGAGCCTTCAAAGCAAGACCACACCACCTTATAAAGCAACCTAAGAAGTTCTTGCTTCCAGAATGCAACTGCACACAAAAGCTTCTGTGAATGTGGCCCAAGGGTCCATCCCAAGCTAGCAGCTAAACTTGGCAGAGTCATCAACACAGTTCTAGCTTAGGAGATGAGACTGAGCGGTTGTGATTTTTCCTCCATGGTTTCAATGTGTGGCAGGGTAAGTGTCCCTTCAAGGAGACCTTCAATGACACTGAAGCTACATTGCAATAGACTCACAGATGTCCAGGTAACAGGACCCCCAAGACATCTTGGAAAGCTGAAGGGCAGAGCAGAGCCATCTAAGACCTTTGTGCTTGAGGCTGGGGACACCAAACACAGCTATTTGGAGTCAGCCCTGCTGGGTTTTGGTCTTCCTTTGCTCCAATCTTTCCTAATTCCATTCCTCCCATTTGAAATAGGATTGCACATCATGTCATTGTACGGTTAAAGTATGTAACTTTTTTTTAATGGGTCAATTAGGAGATTGCTTTGATATCCAAGTTATGTTCAGTCTCAGCGGTTAAGAACACTGGTGCCTCGTCCAGGGGTCCCTAGTTCAATTCCCAGCAACCACAAAGTGGCTCACAACCATTAAGGAATCTCATGCCCTCTTGTGGCATGCAGATGTACATGTACACAGAGCACTCCTAAGTGTCTCTCTTTTCTTAAGGAGTACTTGAAAGTATAAACCCCTCCCCAGCTCATTACTGAGAGCTTTGGTGGGAGGATCAAAGAGTTCAAGGTCACCTGCAGCTTCAGCATTCTAAGTTTTAGCCAGGCTGGGTTATGAAACCCAGTCTCAAAAATAAAAGCCCTCGCACAACCATGAGGCCAATGTAGTCTCCAATACCATGTAACAACATTAGAAAAATGTGGGTCATAACAGATTTTAGACATGGTCTCATTTATCTCAGGCTGGCCTTACATTTTCTATGTGGTTGGTAACAACCTTGACTGCCTGATCCTCCTTCCTTGGTTCTCAAAGAGATGAGGAATCCTAGTGTGCATCCCTCGAAAGCTGATGTGACTCTGGGGATCAAGACTAGAGCTTCATGGGCGCCAGGGACTCATCAACCAAGACACATTTCCGGAGCAGAGTTCTCTTTTTAATCAATCACAAAGTACTTCCGAATTTCATAGTGGACAGCTTTGAATTATCTATCCATGCTGACTGCACCAGCAAGAACAGGGTAAGAGAGCAATTTGCCAGCTATGGCAGACAGACTGCTACAAGAATAGCCTAGGCTAGCCATTGCTGAGGTCACACAGTAAGCTCTGTCTTACAAAACTAACTTATGGAACTCAACATGAAGTCGTGCTTTAAATAAAAACCTGCATTAAATTCCCGGTGGAAGGAGGGTACTGTCATACAGGCTGGCTGTCCTCTGACCACCACACAAATCCTGGTACACACCTGAGCCCACCCCCACACAAACTAGCACACAGTATGGAACTTTTATTCATGTGATTTCTGTACATCAGGAATACAAGAGTAACCCTTTACAAATGGTGCTGATTTTACCAGAATAAATGACAAAACCAAAGCAGTATCTGGTGACAGTGACAGGGCTTTATGGTTCAAACCCAGCCAAGAAGTTTGTTACAATCTCTTTGAGCTTTGCGTCTGACTGTTCTGAGATTTTCCCATCAGACCTGTTTGGAAATAGAAACAAAAGAGTAAATGACTCGTTTGGAAATAGAAACAAAAGAGTAAATGACTCGTGCAAATGACCCGAGTAAAGATTCAATGACAAGGCTAACCTACAGGGAACTGTTAAACTTTCCTAAACATGGTAGGTAGTTTACACCTGTGATCCTAGCACTTGGGAGGCTGAGACAGGACTGCCAAATACTGAGAACACTCAGGCTACATAGTGAATGCCAAGACCAGGCAGGGCTAGTATGCAGCAAGACCAGATTCCAACCCAACCCCCACCTCCAGGGAAAGCAAGACTACGATAAAAATGCACTAGTCACAATAAAGGCCACCAACTCCATTTATACCTGATATTGCCCAAGAGGGACTGGTGCTGGCTGATAACGTGAGACAAGAAAGCATTCTCAAACTTTGTGATCTTGCTGGGCTCCAGTTTGTCAAGATAACCCCGTACACCCGCATAGATAACAGCCACCTGTTCTTCAATAGCCATGGGAGCTGCAAACAAACAAATCATCAAATAAATGATTTAAATGCCATTTTACCATAGTCACAGATTTTCCCTCCTAATACTAAACACTGTCCTATGAGCCACCCCTTCTGACATTCTGAACCTACAATTCCACTACCACTCTTTCCCATCCTCCCGAAAAAACGGAATCGTGACCTTTGGGTACAGCCTATAAGCACTGCTTATGCCCTGGCAGTGTTACACAGCATTTGTGGTGTAATTTGTCACAAAATAAAAATATCATTTTTTTAGCTAAGATAAAAAGCATGCCAATATTCTTTTAAATTCCACATTTATACATAAAGAGGCATTAAATATATTTCTGGTCACTAATTTCAACACTTCATTCAAATGGTGGTACAGGCTACATTAATGGTACAGCACAGACCCTAATTACAGCAGGAACCTGACCAAATGAAAACAACTCACAGTACTGTCCTTGCTTTAGCAACTCGGTCAGACGCACACCACGACTCAAGAGCTGTTGAGTGGCAGCGTCCAAATCAGAACCAAACTGGGCAAACGCAGCCACCTCCCGGTACTGAGCCAACTCCAGCTTCATGGTACCTGCCACCTGAGCACACAAGTTAGTGTCACCATGACTTAATGCCACACAACAGTATAAGACAAAGGTCCTACATTTAAGATTTTAAGCTAGTAACAAACTCCTGTGTCAAAGAGAGGAAAACTTACCTGCTTCATGGCTCTGGTTTGGGCAGCAGATCCGACACGGGACACAGACAAACCCACATTAATGGCAGGGCGGATGCCTTTATAGAACAATTCTGTTTCCAAGAAGATCTACAATCCAAGCATACGGACATTAGTAAGCTTAATCTTTTCCCCCAAATTTAAGTCACTGTGCCAAAAACTGAAACCAGTAACTTGAGTAAGATTGCTAAGTGACTTTTCAGAAATACGTGAATCTCAGCACTCAGAGGCAGGAGGACCACTGCAAATTCAAAGCTAGTCTCAGCTACATGCAATCCCTGGCCAGTCTAGACTACACCAAGTCCCAATCTCAACAAACTACAACAAGGTAGTAATATAACTTCTCAAATATGCTTTAAAGTTACCTAGGGCTAGAAAATAATGAGTGTATATAAACCAAAAGATGCCCCGGCGGGTGCAGAGGACACATGCTTTAATCTTAACCCTTAGGAGGCGGACACAACAAAGCTGGACGGTCTAAGCCATGCTCAGCTACATGGATAGTAAGACTAGCCCATCACCCCAGACCTGGAGTTACAGATGGTTATGAGCAGTCAAATGGGTGCTGGGATCCAAACCCTGGTCCTCCACAGAGCAGCAAGTGCTCTCAGCCACCGAGGCGTCTCTATAGACCCTATTCTCTTCAGTTCTAGGTTTATCGTGTTCCATAAGAACGTAAAGGCAATTTACAAATAAGTTCATGCTTGTTAGTCTCAACTAGTGCCTTAGAATAATCAATCATTTTTACACTAATTTTAGTCAATCTAATACCTGTCCGTCAGTGATGGAAATAACATTTGTTGGAATGTAAGCGGACACATCACCAGCCTGTGTTTCAATGACTGGTAAGGCAGTCAAAGAGCCACCACCAAAGGAATCGTTCATCTTGGCTGCTCTCTCCAGCAGGCGGGAGTGTAGGTAGAACACATCACCAGGATAGGCCTCACGACCAGGGGGTCGGCGGAGCAACAGAGACATCTGGCGGTAAGCGACAGCCTGTGGTACAGAATGTGATAAAATCCACCTGTTAAACAAGGTGCGTCTGTTAATTTCCACTAAGATGCAAGTACACAGGTTATAAAAGACATCCTTTGACCTGCTTGGATAGATCGTCATAGATGATCAAAGCGTGCTTGCCGTTGTCTCTAAAGTACTCTCCCATGGAGCAGCCGGAGTAGGGAGCCAAGTACTGAAGCGGGGCAGCGTCAGAGGCAGTGGCTGACACCACGATGGTGTACTTCATGGCATCTGAGGAGAAAAAGTTACAGTCACAAAGGTACCTAGACAGATTTTAAACTAAAGGTTACGACACAAAATTGTCCACCACCCTCATTCTATTCATGAATTGAGAGAGGGGGCTTCGGGGTACTGGAGCTTGCTATGTAAGCCTGCCTCAATCCCTGGAACCCACAGAGAAGTGAAAGGAGAGAATGCAGTTGGTAGACACAGCCTAACAAGGTCAAGGTCCCAGGTTTGATCCTAGCACCAAATAAACTAAGAATGGAGTTATCTTTCTGATTCTAGGAGGTGGAGACAGAGGAGCCAAAGTTCCAGGTTATCCTTAGCTATATAACAAATCCAATGCCAACCAGGGACAGACAGACAGACACACTACACTCCTCCTCACACCCTGTGAAATATTCAAGCCAGGCATGGTCGCACACACTTCTAGTTCCCCAACCAGGAAGTAGAAGCAAGAGATTGTTTAAGGTCAGCCAGAGCTGCTTGAGACCTCATCTTAAAAAAACAAATCCAGGGGCCAGCTGATTGAAGAGCATCGGCCTTGGTTAGGCAGAGGCTGTTCCAAGATTATCTATAGAGGCCAGGGGACCAGAGCTCTCTAGTACCCGCATCCGTCAGTCTCTTCACCAGCTGAGCCACAGTGGACCGCTTCTGACCAATCGCGACGTAGATGCAGTACAGCTTCTTCTTCTCGTCGGTCCCATCGTTGAAACGTTTCTGGTTGATGATTGTGTCAATGGCAATCGATGTTTTCCTTTAAGAGAGGCAAAAATGTCACTAAATGCAGGATCCCCAAGCACAGTTGTGCTATACCACTGTTAATTTTCACCTGCTTCTGCCTCATTACAACCACAGCATTCACCATCCCAAGATGCATAATTATTTACTAGCAATCCATGTTAGTTAGAACTTTTAACAGATTTTGAGTCATTACCCAGTCTGTCTGTCACCAATAATCAGCTCACGCTGACCCCGGCCAATGGGCACCAGGCTATCCACAGCCTTGATGCCGGTCTGCATCGGCTCCCGCACAGAGATTCGGGGGATAATTCCAGGGGCTTTCAGGCCCACTCGTCTGCGGGTCTTGGAACCAATTGGACCCTATAAAAATATCAAGAATTAAAAATGAATCAAAGGAACCCTCAGAGCGATTAGCTGTGATGTCGGCCACGAGAGCACCCATAAGCAGTAACCCACCTTTCCATCAATAGCATTACCGAGGGCGTCAACCACACGGCCCAACAGCTCCTCGCCAACGGGGACATCCACGATGGCGCCTGTCCTCTTCACAACGTCTCCTTCTTTAATTAGCTTGTCATTCCCAAACACGACAACTCCAACATTGTCGGGTTCCAAGTTCAGGGACATACCCTGCACAAAGGATAAAGGACAATGAGACCGGTGGGACAATATCACACGGCAGCACACCACACTGTTGCCTTCTCCCTGCTCTGCTCCTCTGGTTAAGACTTCATGGACTAGCTAAGAGTGGGTGCCTGACCCGAGATGACCAGAGGCAGGAGACCCTCCAGGCTGTCCTGACCGCCACACTGCACACTGGAGCGCAGCCCCCAACCTCCCCAAGCATCTGCGGAACTCACAGCTACACACTGCCTCCCTGTCAGTGATGGATCTGTTCTTTCTTCAGGTTGTTTTATTTATTTACATTCCAAATGCTGCTCCCCTCCCCAGCCCCCCCTCCAGAAGCTCTTCGCCCCATTCCCCCATTTGCCTGAGAGGATGCTCCCACCTCCCCCTTCTCTAGAGCATCAAGTCTCAACAGGATGAGGCAGGTTATTTGTACTGGGAAAAGAACTTAGTTCATGTACACAAACACTTTTGCCAAGTCTCCACAGCTACAAAGGAACTGATAGGGACTCGCTGAAATTTATGCAAATGTTTGCTAAACTTTCAATTTTGGTGCCTCGGGCTACAACTTATTTATCAGCACATGAGGGGAAGAGAGACAATGGAACTTGGCTTAGTCAAACTCTTTCTAGCTTACTCTCTTTACAACCTATAATAGAGAAGAAATGAGGCAAAATGAGACTTAAATGCTTTAACTCTTGACAAGCTCTGAATTACTAAATGAGAGAGCAAAGCTACAGATCCTGAAATAGCAAACCTCCCACTTTATAATTTACCTTTAAGCCTGAAGAGAATTCCACCATCTCCTCTGCTTGAACATTCCTCAGCCCGTGCACTCGCGCAATACCATCACCAATGCTTAACACACGCCCAGTCTCCTCCAGGTCAACAGACGTGTCAGCTCCCAGAATCCTCTCCTCGAGAATGGAGGACATCTCAGCTGTGCCTGAGAGGACAACGCAATTTAAACAATCAGGTCCCCAACAAGCAGTTTCATGAAAATAATCAAAATCATCCTAAAACATAAAATGAGTTGTTTTGGTAGATATCTTGGTGCTGGAGAGATGGTTCACTGGTTAAAAGTGTGAGTGTGAGTGTGCGCCACCGCAGCCACTGCCCCTGCGGAGGGTCTGGATCCGGTTCCCATCACGCACATGACAGCTCACAACTGATGAACTTCAGTTCCAGGGATCTGAGACCCACCATGGGTACCAGACAAGCAGGCAGAACATTCACTCATATGCATAAGTAAAAACAAATATATATATTTTTTTGGTTTTTCGAAACAGGGTCTCTCTGTATAGCCCTGGCTGTCCTGGAACTCACTTTGTAGACCAGGCTGGCCTAAAACTCAGAAACCCGCCTGCCTCTGCCTCCTGAGTGCTGGGATTAAAGGCAAGTGCCACCACACCCGGCTACAAATACATTTTTATAGCTGTTTGCTGATCACTGTCAAAATTATTGAAAACTCAAAGTGATTAAAGGGAAAAACTTCACTGGGTAGACAATAATGTTAACTGATAAAAGGAAATATTACTGTGCCCTAACGTTTTATCTTCTTTTCTCACTTAATTTCTAAAGAATCTCTGCACATATGTTAGAATCTGATTTCCTGGCTAAACTTTAGAAACATTTTAAAATAAAGCGTGTATTTAAAAAGCAATGGGAGCAGCAGAATTGCAAGCTCATCTGGAAAATGTTCACCCCTAACAGCCCAACCTTCATCCCCAAAATCCACCAGGTGGAAGAGCAGCCCCTCCAACGCTCTCTGAGCTCAACCAATGCCTTGAGGCATGCACCGGCACACACACCCAGCATGCACCCGCTCCGCCCCTCCCCTCCCCTCCCCTTAATAAAATGCAACAGAACCAACAGCTACTGAGATGTTCTCAGCCATCTGCAAGCCTGCAAGCCTGGTAAACAGAGTTCCAGCCCCAAGACCCACAAGGTAGGAGAGAACTGGCTCCTGAAGGCTGTCCTCCGACCTCCACGGCCGCGGCTCGGACACACAAAGTTATAAAATGTCCCCTTTAAAGAACCTAAGTACCAGTGCTAATATTACTATGTAAATACACTATGTATACATTTAACCGTTACTTTAAAATTCCTAGCGCATAGCCGGGCACACTGCTCAGTAGTATTTGCCTATAAAGCCCCGGGTTCCATCCCCAGCACCTCTAAAAGAAAAGGAGGAAAAGCCCTCCAGCACATCTCCAAAGAAACTCCCCACCACCGTGACCTTTCAACAGTGTCCTTTATGTCTGTCTGGCTCCTCACTAACCTACTGCACCTCGAGGTCTAACAGGCGCTACTGTCTTTGAAAAAGCCTATCAGTAAAAACTAGTTCATTTTCTTATAATTTTACATAAGGCTTATAAGGAGAGAGGGTGCCTAGTGTATTGTTTTCATTCAAAAGAAATCATTAGAAACCATACTACATAACAGAGAAATACAAACAACAGTTTCATTAGACAAAAGGATCTATCAAGACGAAGCATTTTAAATGATATGCTGTGGCTAAAAACAAAAAACAAGTTTCTGTAGCAACATTTTAAAAAGAGAAACATTTAAGGCGGGGCAGGAATCTCCCCTCTTAAAAACTGACTTACCAGTCTTCTGAAGTCGAGTGTTAGAGGCATGGAGATTTCTTGCACCAACAAAGGATGACCCCAAAGCATTTTTGGAGACCTAGTACAAAAACATTCTTTCACCAATCTGATTGTTTAGAAAGCACTCCTCACACATAAGCTATGCTCGTGAGTGCACACTTAAGTAAATGCATGTGTGTGTGTGTGCGCACGTGCAGGGCACACTCACACACACACAGTCTTCATAACCTGGGTGTGGTGGTGGTGGTGGTGGTGCGTGCCTGCCTGTAATCCTAGCATTCAGGAGGCAAAGGCAGGAGATCCCCTGGAATTTCAAGGCACGCTGGTTAACACAGCAAGTTCCAGGCCAGCCAGAACTGCACAGAAGGACCCTGTCTCAAAATCAACAACACAAGCCGCAAAACCT
The DNA here is from genome assembly GCF_000001635.26 of Mus musculus. Lineage (NCBI taxonomy): Eukaryota > Metazoa > Chordata > Mammalia > Rodentia > Muridae > Mus > Mus musculus. The sequence continues at coordinate 77,775,449 of NC_000084.6, read as the reverse complement.
CCATAAACGGAGAAGCTTAACTTTGGACTTATGCTGATCAGACTAAATTTTGCTAAAAAGTTGGTGACTTAATTACACAGGAAAGAATGATACATGCATCTATTATTGCAACTACTAAGATACAGCTGTTAAAATCATTCCCTTAAAGACATCTCGGTAATACTATGTTGATGTTATTTCTCACCTGAGTTGTAGAAAATCTCAGAAAGATAACTACCTAACGGGGGTGAGTCTCAGTGTAGCTCCAATTTTTCTTTCTTAAAGGGGCAGATAAGTATTGGGTGAGCATATTAATGCCGTGGTTAGGTTAGAAAATGACATCGATTTGTCATTGCCTTGAACAAATCTAGCAGCAAAGTGGAACCAGAGCCCCTGGAATTTTTCTTTCTACTTCCAATGCTGTGATTGGCCACTCTGAACTCTGAATCAGCTAATTTTTAATAGGAACCGATACAAATCTTTTCTTAAAATACCTTTTTCTTTCTTTTTTTTTTTCCCTAACAGAAAACCAAGATGTTACCAACCAGTATTTTGTTAGGGAAGCAGGGTAGCAGTAGATTTCGCCTTTTAAATTCGATTGTCTTTATAATGAAAAGGTATTTATAAAGGATTCAAAGGCCATCTTTTTTTTTTTTTTTTTTTTTTTTTTAAGAATTAGTCTCAACGTCCTGGGAGATCATGAGGTGGACAACTCAAGGGCAAAAATCTTTTAAAGTGTCAAACACCAGGTTTTGTGCCTAATGCAGGCCATTTACAAATACGCCATCGTCGTCCACAGTTTAAGCCACAGACACTGCTTCTGCGCCTCACGATGTTGTCACGACCTTTCCCGGGGTCAGCTCCAAATGGGTAAACCATCCCACAATGCAAGAGTCACTTTCATTTATTCCTTTCCCTTGGATTGACCTCGGAGCAGAGGTGAACTGCTCCGGCCTGTTGACCTTCACACAATGTCAGGCTCGCCTCCTCCTCCTCCTCCGGCACAAGACGGCTGACAGCTCCTCTGACCTTCAGCAGAGCCGGACCCCAGGACAAGCTTCCGGGCAGGCCAGACGAGCAGGGCACACACCCTGACCTTCACCTCCAGGCCCGCTCTCACCCCAAGCCCAGATCCCTCCTAGAGCCCCCTTGCTCAGCCACGCCGAGGTCCCAGACCCCCGCCCCGCCGCGCGCGCCCCGAAGGCCCGCAGCAAAGCCCCTCGGCCGTCCGCGCTGCTCCGCAGCCACGGTGCAAGATGGCGCCGTCCGCCCCTGCCCCGCGCTGCACCGCTCCGGCTCCGCTCCGCAGAGACCTGAGATCTCCGCTCCCGCGCCAGCCTGCCTAGGCCCCGGTGCTCACCAGTCCCGCCCGTCGAGGGAGGGCACGGGCCACGGCCGCGGCGACGCGCACAGACAGCATCCTTGCAGCTTCTCGGAGAGACCGTCTGCAGCCGCAGCCTCCGGACGACTGGCACAAAATGGCCGAGCGCAAAGGAAGGTCAAGGCAGCCAGCCCGCCTGACCCGGAAGTACCGCCCCTCTCCTGCTCCTCCGGACGCAAATCTTTTTTTTTTTTTTCTATAACTTTTTCTTTTTCTTTTTTAAGTTTAGAACTAAAAATGAACGAATACATTGTTTCCAGCCTCCTCCCTGGTACTCAACATTTTAATTTTTGGTCTTTTTGAATCGACCTTGTGGTTGCCCGGGAGACCACGTGAGTAGCAGAACCAGAGGAGACGCGTCCCTGAACGTCACCTGCCTGGGGCGGGCTGCCTAGACTAAGAGCTAGGTTAATCGTGCTGGTGGGGTTTCACCGCAGTGCTGTGGCAGGCCGGGGTAGCTCTTGCACAGTGCAGCCACCCAGAGGGTTTTAGTCCTCAGGTCCTGGGAACTATCCGAAATTACTGAAATAATAATAATTAGTAGTAGTAGTAGTGTATGCGTGGTGTGCATGTATATGTACCAAGGCATGCTTGTGGAGCACTGAGAGCAGTCGTCTGTGTCCTTCCACCTTATGTGGATCCTGAGAAACAGACTCTGGTCAAACACATTATCCACTGGCCACCTTGCTGGCCCCTCATTCGCATTTTTAATAAATATGCAAGTCTTTTTTTGAATTAAAAGGTTTTATTTTATTATGTATTTGTGTGTGTTTGTTTGCATGAATCTCTATGCACCACGTTTGCCTGGTGACCTCATTAAAGCTGAAGATCATTGGGAACTGGAGTTATATTGTGTTAGCTACCATGTGGGTGCTGGGAATCAAACCTGGGTCCTCGAGTGCTCTTAACCTTTGATCCATCTTCGAAGCCCAAATACCTAAATCCTATAAGGGATTTGATAGCACAAACGAGAGAGTTGAAGTTCTTTTGAGGTTCACTCTAAGAGAATCTTTTCAGGGAAGCTGGGCCTGATGTTTCAGGTCTGTAGTCCCAGCTACCCCGATAGGGAGGCTAAAGGATGAAAATTAACAAATTCAAGGCCACCTTGGTAAGAACAAGATCTTGTCAGTCAACTAACCAATCAGTAAAGGGGCTAAAACCAAATCTCTGTAGTACAGTATCTGCTTAGGGTGCAGACAGCCTTTGGTACAGTCCCCAGTTTTGTTTTGTGGTTTTGGGTTTTTGTTGTTGTTGTTGTTGTTTTAGGGGGTGGGCAATGGGAAGAATCCTGTGTAAATTAAACAGGTTCAAAAATTCTAATCATCACAAGGAGTTTGACTAGAATGGTTGACAACCCTACAGAGAATGATCCAAAATCTAAAAGCACCGCTCTAAATTCAGATAAGGCTCAAACCGTCTTCTGCCAACAGCTACTTTTGTGACTCTGGGGATTCTGTTAAGCTTTCTCTTTTGGAGTAAAACATCTCTCTCTCTCTCTCTCTCTCTCTCTCTCTCTCTCTCTCTCTCTCTCTCTGAAAAACACACACACCCCAAATACATGCAATAATAATTAAAATCACTATTGGTGTTAATGATTTTTTTGCTTATTTGTTTTGGTTGTTATTGTTGTTGCTTGTGGGTTTGTTTGTTTGTTTCTTTGTTTGTTTTTGAGATAAAGTCTCACCCTGTGGTCCAGGCTTGCCAATCCTCCAGCTCCAGCCTTCTGAATGCTGGGATTGCAGGTATGAGCCACCATATCTGGCTAAGTTGACATTCTTAAAGTCCTTATTGCAAGCACCTCTTCTGATGTTCATTTTCCTCTAAATAAACAGTGATGTGACAGCCATAGCAACTGACTCCTGACCAGCCAGCTGTTGGTCTCTTTCTGGCTGCACTGGCTGCTTTGAATGAAAGGACTATCAATCGAAAACCTACCATCCAGACTGCCCTTGTGTCAGCACCATCAGTGTGGGGGAAAAGGAAAACCACACAAGAGCCACCTGTGTTGGTAGACACATGTAATCCCCACGCCCCTGAGCTGGAGTTTGACTAGAAGGCCATCATTCTTTTTTTGTTTGTTTGTTCTTGTTTTTGTTTTTTCGAGACAGGGTTTCTCTGTGTAGCCCTGGCTGTCCTGGAACTCACTCTGTAAACCAGGCTGGCCTCAAACTCAGAAATCTGCCTGCTCCGACTCCCAAGTGCTGGGATTACAGGCGTGCACCACCACTGCCCAGTGAAGGCCATCATTCTTGACTACATGGTGAGTTTCCATTCTGAGGAAACTGCTCCACAGTACCGCTGATCAGCTAGGGAGGAGTCAGGACAGAAAGAAAAGGGCAGCAGCTGGAGAAAGATTTCTGTACAAGAACTGGGCATTTCTATACTCAGAGGGTTAAGGATGGATCCCCATACCCAAGACCTCTAACACCAGAGGCCACCCCTGCTCCCCCTGCCTACTGCTACCCAAGACCTCTAACACCAGAGGCCACCCCTGCTCCCCCTGCCTACTGCTACCCAAGACCTCTAACACCAGAGGCCACCCCTGCTCCCCCTGCCTACTGCTACCCAAGACCTCTAACACCAGAGGCCACCCCTGCTCCCCCTGCCTACTGCTACCCAAGACCTCTAACACCAGAGGCCACCCCTGCTCCCCCTGCCTACTGCTACCCAAGACCTCTAACACCAGAGGCCACCCCTGCTCCCCCCTGCCTACTGCTACCCAAGACCTCTAACACCAGAGGCCACCCCTGCTCCCCCCTGCCTACTGCTACCCAAGACCTCTAACACCAGAGGCCACCCCTGCTCCCCCTGCCTACTGCTGCTGTTTGCTGCTGTCAAGCTGAATTCTGGGGTTGTACCAGCTTCCCTGAACATTTACTTCTTAGTCAGGCTTGATATGCCTTAGGCTTGAGAGATGTTTGAAACAGAATAAGGAAAAATTAGGTACACGGACCTTCAATCCAAGCATTTGGGAGGTGGAAAGAAACAAGAATATCAAGAGTTTACAGTTCTCTTCAGTTCCATACTAAGTTTGAGGCCAGCCTGAGATGAGAGAGAGAGAGAGAGAGAGAGAGAGAGAGAGAGAGGACTCAGTAGGTAAACCGCTTGACAGTAAGTACAATGATCCAAGTTTGCTTCCCAGTACACATATGGTACACAGCTGAATTTCAGTGCTGAGGAAGCAGGAACAGGCAAGTTCCTGTGGCTCTCACTGGCCAAGCAGCCACATTCATTGGCCAGCTCCAGGTCCTGGTGAGAGACCTTGTCTCAAAGAACATGGTAGGCATCGCCTGAGGGATGATAACTGAGGTTAGCTGTGGTGGTTTCCATAGGTTTGGCCCCCATAAACTCATGTGTTTGAATGCTTAGCCCACAGGGAGTGGCACTATTAGGAAAGGTAGCCATGTTCAAGTAGGCGTGGCCTCGTTACAGGAAATGTGTCACTGTGGGGGAGGGCTTTGATGTCTCCTGTGCCTACACTCCAATCCAGTGTGGAATCAGAGTCTCCTCCTGCCTACCTTCAGGTCAAGGAGTAGAGCTCTCCTCCAGCACCAAGTCTGCCTGCATGCTACCATGCTTCCAGCCATGATGATAATAGACTATAAATATCTGAAACTTTAAATGGGTTCATGTAGGCTGCGGGTGGCTTACAACAAGCCCCAAGTAAATGTTTTCCTTCGTAAGAGTTGCCTTGGTCATGTGTCTCTTCAGAACAACAAAACCCTAACTAAGACATTGACATCTGGGGCTGGAGAGATGGCTCACTGGTTAGGAGCACTAGCTGCTCTTCCAGTGGTCCTGAGTTCGATTCCCAGTGGCTCACAACCACCCATAATGAGATTTGATGCCCTCTTCTGGTGTGCAGGTATACAGTATACATGCAGATATACTTAAATAAATAAAACAAAACAAAACAAAACAAAAGACAATGACCTCAGTCCTCCACTTGCCCACGGGCACCTATTTGCCCATGGACGTGAACCTCCACATACTCACACGGGTGCACACACAAAGGAGAAGGAGAAGGATGTAGCTCAGTGATAAAATGCTTTTCTATCATCGACGAGGCCCTAGGTTCAGTCTCCAGCACTGAAAAGAAAACATAAAGATGTCACAAGAAAGCTAGCAGTGGTAGCGCACGCCTTTAATCCCAGCACTTGGGAGGCAGAGGGAGGCAGATTTCTGAGTTTGAGGCCAGCCTGGTCTACAGAGTGAGTTCCAGGACAGCCAGGGCTACACAGAGAAAACCTGCCTTGAAAAACAACAACAACAAAAAAGAAAGAAAAAGATGTCACAAGATACAGTGCTGGCTTTGAGAAATCCTTATTCTATTGACTTATTGGTTGTCTTGTTTTGTTTCATAGAGATGATGGGAACTGAACCTAGGGCCTCTGGCATCCTTGAAAGGTACTCTCTGCCCTCTGTCTCCAACCCTCTCTTTACTTCTTCTGAGAAAAGGATCATGCTTAAGTTGCTCAGGGAAGCCTTGACATATCTAGCCGAGGCAGATCTTGAATTTTCTCTTTTACTTTGAGACAGTGTTTAGCGGTGTAGCCCAGGCTTGCTTCAACCCCACAACCCTCCTTTCTTAGCCTGTGATGAATTACAGACCTGTGCCACTATGCCCAGTGACTTCATCATTTTAAATATGCATCCATACAACTTAGGCAATGATACCACAATTTCATATAAAGTCACATATACTAGGAAGTTGGATGGAAGATGCTTCTTTGGGCTATCTGCTTCACTAGTCCCATAGTATACTTACTATAGGTGCTTCCACGAGGCCGCGTAGGGAGTGAGAGTCCCTAGCGGAGCCAGACACGATGGTCAACTTCCAGCTCTACTACCTCATCGGAGCCAAGTCATTTAGTCTGTTAGCCTGTGTGGGTTGATGTAAACAGGTAAAACAGCAAACTGGGCATCGCTGTATACATGTAAACAATTTCTCATACTGTTACATGCAGAGTGCTAGAAGGAAGACAGAACTCTAGAGATGGCAAGAATTGAATGAGAAGAAGGGCTAAGCAGCAGAGACAGCTCAACAGAGAGATGCTGTTAACCGTCTTTATTTTTATTTATTTATTTATTTATTTGAGACAAGATTTCACTATGTAGCCTATTAACCACTTAAAACATATTCGCCAAACGCTGAACATAGTAGGTAAAGCCTGTAGTGCCAGCATGACAGGAGACAATAGGAGGAAGAGATGGAATACCAGGTGTTCAAAGTCATTCACTGATACAGAGCAACTCTGAGGCCAGCTTGGGCTGCCTGAGAAACCCCAATCTGAATAATAAGCAACTAAGTGGGGCTGGGGAGATGGCTCAACGGGAAAGGTGCTTGCTTTCAAAGCTTCATCTCAAGTTTGATCCCAGAGATCCAGGTGATGGGAGGAGAGAATCTATTCCTGAAAGTTGTGCTTTGACACCCGCACCCAACCCAGACACAAAATTTAAAACATAATAGAAATTTAAATCAATAAGTCTTAAGGACATTTAAATCCTTGATAGCAGAAACCAATGTCAAGATTCCTGTAGTGCCTAACTAGGGTAGAACAAAAAGTTAATTTTGTTTTGTCTTTGAGATAGAATCTTATATCCTGGTTGGCCTGGAGGTTGTACTTGAAGATGGCTTTAAATTGCTGGTCATCCTGACTCCACCTCCCAAATGCCGGAATTACAAATGCGTGCTATCAAATACAGTATACCTGGGATATCCAACCCAGGACTTCCTGAATGTCAGGTAAGCAGTCTAACAATTCCTAGTTATGAACTCCAACCCCTGAGAGTTTTTGAGTGTGGTTGTTTTAGACACTCTTATATATACCTCAAGATGACACAGAACTTACAGTGTCACTATATAATGGAGGCTGACCTTGAACTCTTGGCAATCTTCCTGTCTCAGCCTTCCTAGTGCAGGTATTACAAGCATGTGCCACCATGTCCAGAAAGGAAATTATTAGATTTATGCAATCGGTGTAGAAGCAACACTATCTGCTGACTAAAAACTGAAAGCTGCAGATATTTTTTTAAGACAACTTGATTCAAGCGAGAATTATAAGAAATAAAAAATAAACAGATTGTTTCTAGCAGCGTTTCTCACTTTGATGATTATAACACAGAGAGGACTCCAGCCAGAAATGCGGCAAAGCCAGGCCTGCAGAGCAGGAGCCTTATGACAGCCCTGTCCCAGGGTTTCATTGACCTGAAATCAGTAAAAACCACAACTCCCAGAATCCCCGGCCCCGAGGGGCGTGCCCAACGGCGAGGGGGCGGGGCCCTGAGCCAGGGACGTTCCCCGCGAGGCTTTGAGATTGAGGTGGCGGGAGCGGCGGCTATGGCTGCGCCGGAGGAGAAAGCATTGCAGGTGACATCCGGAGCTGGGTCGGGCACCCGCTTATTCCCTCCCGGAGCCACGTATCGGCTAACCACCGGCCGCTGCTGTTTTTTTGTCCGGGTTCCACGGTGCGGTCGCGACCGAGACCCTTTGCGGGCCCGGAGTCCCTGAAGAGGCCGTGCCCTCCCTCCCTTCTCCGGGTCTCCCAGCCTGGCCTTGTGGAGCCCCTGGCTTCAGGCTGGCCGATTCCTATCACAAACCCCACCTTGCAGCCCAGCCTCGACCATTCGCTGCTGCTTCAGTAATAGAATGTAAACACTTGAGCTGCAGCCCGACTCCGGGCGACTCCTAGCACGGCAGGGGTTTAGAAAGTGTTGGGGACGACTAACTTTTCAGATCGCGGGAGGAATTATCCAATCTGTCACGCTTTCACATTTCATTTGTTAAGATCTGCCGAGTGAGGCAGGGTTTTGTTTTTTTGTTTTTGTAATTGTTGATTGCCTGGCTCTTGCTAGGGCTGCATTTGCAGCTTTGGGAAAGAGTGATGCTCTTTGATAATGTCGATTTTTCATTTGCCTCCTCGCTTTCTGACAAATCAGGATGTGAAGTAGGACTCCAGAATAATCACAGAAAACGTTTAGGGTGCTGTAGAGCACCCCTTTGTAAGATTCCGTTCTGCCATCCTAACAAGGCTTACCTTTTAATGGTTAGGTCGCTGAGTGGTTGAAAAAGGTATTTGGAGACCATCCCATCCCACAATATGAGATGAACTCACGGACGACAGAAATTTTATATCACCTTTCAGAACGCAACAGGGTCCGGGACAGGGACATCAGCCTGGTAATAGAGGACTTAAAACAGAAAGCAAGTGAATATGAATCCGAAGGTGAGTTAAGTCTAGAGCTTTGGAAGGGTGGTAGAGGCAAACTACATTTTGTACAGAATTAGTGTAGACTACTTATTGATTATTATAATTTTTTTTGACAAATTGGCTTCTGCTCTGTTATTGTAACTTCAAAATTAGGAGTTTCACTATTGTATGTCTTCTTAAAACTAACAGTTACATTTGCATGGGTGGGGGTTGGGAGAGGAATGCCTTTAACCCCAGCACTTCAGAGACAGGAGGATAGCTGTGAGTTCAAGGTCTTGAGATCCTGTCTCAAAACAAAACAAGAGCTTCTTAGCCTAACACAAAAGATTCTAGTAGTTCTTTCCCGTACATAGCTTGCCGGACACCAGAGGGGGCAGCCAGGAGGCGTGTGAGACTGGACAGACCACCATGGGTCATGTATCATGCAATGGTTTTAAAATGTCCTGGTAGAAGTGCAAGTGCAAGTTTACAGTCCCAGCATTCAGAAGGCAGAGGCAGGAGATTGCAGTGTCAGCGTGGGTCACATAGCAAAACTGTCTCAGAAAGGTGTTCCCCCTTCTTTGTTGGTCATGTGTGGTCCGGCTCCTCTGGGACACCCCTTCTTTTCGAACCCCTCCCACCCTAGGGCTCTTTCTCACTTTTCCATATTCTATTTAAACAAACAACCCCACCACGTCTGAGGATGACAGCACACCAAGCAGAAACTGACATCTATTTGCCATATGCTTAACCAAGTGGAGACATTTGGTATATATATATATATTTTTTTTTTAAAGTTAGATTTATGTGTGCGAGGGTTTTGCCAGCACCTATGTATGTGTACCCTGTGGGTGTCCTGTGTTTGTAGAGGTCAGAAGAGGCTGTTGGATCCCCGGGAGCTGGAGTTAAGTGTGATTGTAAGCCACCATGTCAGTGCTGGAAACTGCACCAAGAGCAAATGCTCTCTCTAGCTGGGCACAGTGACACAGGCCCTTCATCCCAGCACTGGGGAAGCTGAGAGAGGTGCATCTCTCTGAGTTCAAGTTCATCCTGGTCTAGATAGAGAATTCCAGGACAACTAGGGCTTCCTAGAGAGACCTTGTTTCAAAAACAACAACATCCAGAAACCTGAACACCTCTCCAGACCGGATATGATGTTTTGAATATACTGCAGTTATATTTAATTCTAACACATACATACTTTTTCCTGTAGTCTTCTTAAATTAGCATTAACTGTGTTTGGTGTGCCTTGTTTTGTTTTGTCTGTGTAGCCCTGGCTATCCTAGCTCTATAGACTAGGCTGGCCTCTCACTCATGTTGATCTGCCTGCCTCTGCCTCACAAGTGCTGGAATTAAAGGCGTGCAACACCACTGCCTGGCCTGGTGTGCCATCTACAATATTCCCACAATCAGAGTAAGGCGATTCCATCACAAGAACCTACCATGTTTCCTCCTTTTATGTGGATTCATATGTATGTATATGTGTGTGTGTATGGGTTTATGGGTTTTGTAAGAATATTTCCAGAAATTTTTTTTTTTTTACTATTTTATTCATTTTTAGATTTTATTTCATGTGTCTGGGTGTTTTCCCTGCATGTAAGTCTGTGTCATGTGCTTGCAGTTCCCTCAGAGGCCAAAAGAAGGTGTCATATCCCTTCCATGAACATGTCAGAAATCAGACCCAGGTCCTCTGCCTTCCAAGCGCTGGGATTAAAGGCATGCACCACCACTGCCCCATCTAAAGAACATATTTTAATCATATCCATCCCATTACCCCTTCTTACCCCCACATGCCTTGCAGATCTCTTTCTTTTTTAATTTTATTTATTTTTTAAAGATTTATCTATTTATTTATGTACATGAGTACACTGTAACTGTCTTCAGGCACACCAGAAGGCATCAGATCCCATTGCAGATGGTTGTGAGCCACCATGTGGTTTCTGGGAATTGAACTCAGGACCTCTGGAAGAGTAGTCAGCGCTCTTAACGGCTAAGCCATCTCTCCAGCCCTACCTCCCAGATCTCTTATCATTAAATTTTTATTATATTTTATTTGTGTGTGCATGTGTGCGCACATGTGCTCACTCATAGATCATGCATTTTAAAATTGCATTTATTTTATGGATATGGTGGTATGCATCCTCAGAACCAGCCCTCCGAAGACAGGAGCAGGCAGATCTCTGAGTTCAAGGCCTTCCTGGTCCACGTCGTGAATCTAGACTTACCAGGCTGCACAGTGAGACCTGTTTTTGTTTTTGTTTTAATCTACTGCTTTTGATGGGTGAGCATGAGGAAGTCAGAGGGCGACTTGCAGGAGTCAGCTCTGTGTTCCACCGTGTGGGTCCTGGAACTGAACAGGTTAGTTCCCAACCCCCGAATTGGATGCTTCCCAACTGCCTCTTCACTCCAACTCCAGGGGATCCTACGCCTCTGGTCTCCACGGGCACCTGCACTCAAAGTGCACATGGCCATACACAAGCCTCCTGGGACTCTCTATAGACCTGGGTAGCCTTAAAATCAGAGGTCTGCCTGCCTCTGCCTCTGCCTCTGGAGTTCTGGGATTAAAGGCTTGCACCACCATGCCTAGCTCAAAATAAATCTCAAACAAAACGAAACAAAACATAATGAAAGTTTTAAAAAACAAAAGGGACAAAACATCTGAGACACCATGAAATTCCTGTATCATTTCAGCCAAACGTCTTGAAGACTTTCTCATGGAGAGTGTGAATTTTTCACCTGCCAATCTGTCTAAGTCTGGTTCCCGGTTTCTGAATGCACTGGTAGACAGTGCAATTGCCCTGGAAATAAAAGATACTTCACTAGCAAGGTAATTATTGTGATGGTTTTGGTCTGTGTTGCCATAGGAGGCTATTCTGCCCGGCCTTGACCTAAGAGTCTTTTGGTTCTCACAGTAAATCTGCATAGAAAATTAGCAGTGAATACAAGAATGCAGAAGTAGGTTGGTTGGTTGGTTTGGGGGGAGGTTTTTGTTGTTGCTGGTTTGTATGCTAAATTCTGGCTAGCTCAGAAATACCATAGGAGGGTGGTGTCTTAGTCAGGGTTTCTATTCCTGCACAAACATCATGACCAAGAAGCAGTTGGGGAGGAAAGGGTTTATTCAGCTTACATTTCCACATTGCTTGTTCATCAGCAAGGAAGTCAGGACTGGAACTCAAGCAGGTCAGAAAGAAGGAGCTGATGCAGAGGCCATGGAGGGATGTTACTTACTGGCTTGCTTCCCCTGGCTTGCTCAGCCTGCTCTCTTATAGAACCAAGATTACCAGCCCAGAGATGGTCCCACCCACAAGGGGCCTCTCCCCCTTGATCACTATTTGAGAAAATGCCTTACAGTTGGATCTCCTGCAACTGGAATTTCCCCAACTGAAGCTCCTTTCTCTGTGATAACTCCAGCTGTGTCAAGTTGACACAAAACCAGCCAGTACAGGTGGTCATGGGTTGTATAAGAAAGCTCAATGAGCCAGAGAGATGGAGTCAGGAAGTAGAGTTTATTGTTTCTGTATGAGTTCCTGCCCTGACGTCGGTCAGTGATGTATTGTGACCTGCAAGAATAAGATGAAAGAAACACTTTCCTATGTGGCCTTTGGTCTTGGTGCTCATCACAACACGAGAAAGCAGACTAGGCCAGCTGGAGACTGGGTGTGTGGGTATGTACAAGAAGTCCAATAGCCAGGAGGTGGAGGCAGAAGACTGGAAGGTCAGGGTCATCGTCCTTAGCTTCTTAGCAAGCTGGAGGCCGGTGTGGTGTGGACTGTGTGAGAGCCCACCCCCAACAAGCAAACAGGAACAGTTGCAGGTTAAAAGATCTGGTTGAACATGGTAAATTTTGGTCATAGACAACACCGAGTAAGTTAAGGACCCTTGTTGTTTGAGATAGACATCTCGCCTATATAATTGTGTGGTTCTTCCACCCGTCCTCAGAGGAATTTAAAGCTCAGGGAGAGAAGGTTTGGGGCCCCTAGGTAAATCTTGGCTCCAAAGGTCATATGACTACTGTTGGTGCTCATGTCTTACCTAGGACTATTACTGCAGCTTACCACGATCAGAAAGTATGTACGTGTGTTGTGCATAACTGACAGGGGTAGACTTTGGGATTTATATAATGCTTGAAGAGTGGTGGTGTAAGAATATATAGACTACATAGCAGCAGGGTAGACCAAAGCCGTTCTGCAGACACCAAGTATAACGTGTGTGTGTGTGTGTGTGTGTGTGTGTGTGTGTACATACACACTAGGGAAGCAGAGATGTCTAGGGAGGTAGACATGGCCTTCCAAGACAGTTTGTATTTAGGTTAGTCAAGTGAGAGAGAAGGGCAATCCGGAGACTATTACCATGGTAACAGCTGCACTGTAAGACTAAAGATGCTGTACCTGGCAAGCATAGACAGAAGGTGTGAATTCAGGACGGCTAAACCTTACCTGAGTATTTGGGGTTTTTTTGTATGTTTGATTTTTAGGGTTTTTGTTTGTTTTATTTCGTTAAAATATGGTCTTACCATGTATCCCTGGTTAGCCTGGAAGTCACCACTCACCATGTAAACTCTCAGAGATCTGCCTGCCTCTGCCTCCTGGTCCTGGGAATAAAGGTGTTCCTTGCCATACCCAGCCTTACCTAAATTTTGAAGGGAAAATGGACGTTTTGTCGGCTAAAGGGCATTTCAGGCCATGGGCACAGCCTGCGACAGTCGTATACATGGACAGAGCGGCAGGATCATGTAAACTCTGTAGAGAAGATCATTTTTAGGGTGACCAAGCCCCTCTTTCAGCTTCATCCCCGCAGTGAATGATTTGACGTCTGACCTTTTTCGTACCAAATCCAAAAGCGAAGAAATGAAGCTTGAACTGGGAAAACTTGAAAAGAACCTGACGGCAACGCTGGTGTTAGAAAAATGTCTACGAGAGTGAGTTGAAATGTTGGCATTTTTGAGCTATCAAGAGCTTAGTGGGACATTGTCAAGTGGGGCATGGTAGCACCAGCCCACAGTGCCAGCTATGGGAAGACTGGGGCAGCAGCCCAAGGCCAGGGCCACCTGAGCGACTCAGGAGGTGCTTGGCTACTTACTCTCCCATTTGCTTTAGGCAGTTTATCACCCTCATAATGATTCTTGCAATATTAAAAATATGGAGATTGGTAATTTTCAAAAGTTTTAACCCACAAACTACCACCTCAAGTCCATATTTTGGTATGCCTTTTTAGTACAGCTTTAATGACCCTCTTTGATGCTGTGAGCCTTTAGATTCTACTCGCCCCAGAGATTAGAGCCAGAGGTTAGCATTTATGTAAATGCAGAATAACTTGGTGACATACAAATATATTCAAAAAATAATGAAGATATAATTGTCAGACACTGTATCAGGTCACAGTAAAGAGGTCTTTATGATCTTGTTTCAAACTGGCTTTAGGATATAATAAATCACTTTTTTGAATAGCAGTTTTAGCTTACCCAAGAATAATTGTTGGGGGCTGGAGAGATGGCTCAGCGGTTCTTAATGAAGGTCCGAGTACAAATCCCAGCAACCACATGGTGGCTTACAGCCATCTGTAATGACATCTGACGCCCTCTAGTGGGGTGTCTGAAGACAGCTACAGTGTTCTTACATATAAATAATAAATTTAAAAGTCTAATAAAAAAGAATAATTGTTATAGGTTGAAATTAATGTTATTTTATGTGCATTGAGAAAAGTCTCACGTGGCCCAAGATGTAAAACTCGTGGTATAACAATAGCTGGCAAGTAGGCTGTCTGTACTGGCTAAGCCAGACTTAACTCCCAAAACAGGGAACTGACTTCCTTGTGTTTTAAATAATCATTTGCTGAGAAGAAGTATGTGCTTTCATTTTGCTTTTGGAAGAGATCTCAAGAAAGCAGAGCTGCAACTGTCTGCAGAAAAGGCCAAGGTTGACAGTCGCCTTCAGAATATGGACTTCCTAAAAGCGAAGGCAGCGGAGTTCCGGTTTGGAATCAAAGCTGCAGAGGTGCGTATGAAGCGCTGTGGGGAGCCTTTGGAGCTTTGGAGCCTTTCAGACCTTTGTCCTCACCGTAGGAAGCATTAGCGGCCCTCTCTGCAGACCAGGGAGCTACGCGGAAGGTCTGGAACCTGCCCAAGTTTCCTCACCTAGTGAGCAGCAGCTCCAGGTTCGAAGCCGGGCATGGAAACCCGTCTGCCAGCACCGTCTTCTCCCCACATCTGACTGTAGAAAGGACTCAGGGCTAGCGTAGACTAGCTTAGATGCATGCGTGCTCCTTAATTTGTGATCTGTACCTATTCTTTATTACATATTGAAAAAAGTTTCATGATGGCTACCTTCAAATGATCCTTCATCTGAACTCTCCTTCCTCACATTGCAGGAGCAACTTTCAGCCAGAGGCATGGATGCGTCTCTGTCTCATCGGTCACTAGCGGCACTTTCAGAGGTAAGCTTCCCATATTAGCCTGTCTTCTGCTGCTGTAACAGAATACCATAGATTGGATAATTTAGTTAGATGCTCAACAGTTAAGAGCACTGGCTGTTCTCTTATAGGGAAGTAGGGTTCAATCCTAACACCCACATGGCAGCTTGCAACTGTCAAAAACTCCAGTTGCAGGCAGGCGTGGTGGCGCACACTTTTAATCCCAGCACTCGGAAGGCAGAGGCAGGCGGATTTCTGAGTTCGAGGCCAGCCTGGTCTACAAAGTGAGTTCCAGGACAGCCAGGGCTACACAGAGAAACCCTGTCTTGAAAAACAAAACAACAACAACAAAAAAAAAAAACCCCTTGTTTCACCAGGCTTGGCTGCACATACCTTTTCCTCCTGAACCGTCTTGCTCGCCGCTGTAGTCCTGTAGTAAATGAGATGGACCGTAGCGTTCTTATTTTAAACACTCTGGAAAGGGATTTCTTCTATTAGAAATGAGTGATCTACTTGAAGCTCTTTGATTTTTTTTTTAAGATTTATTTACTTATTTTACATATATAAGAGTGTTCTATCTGCCTGTACACCTGCATCAGAACTCATTATAGATGGTTGTGACCCACCATGCGGTTATCAAGGATTGAACTCAGGACCTCTGGAAGAGCAGCCATTGCTCTTAACTGCTGGGCCATCTCTCCAGCCCAGTTTTTTGTTGTTGTTGTTTAGCCACCACCGCCCGGCCTTTTTTTTTTTCCCAGCCCAGTTTTTTGATTCTTTATTTAAAACACCTGCAGGTTGACAAGTGCCTCTCAGTGACAGATTGCTTGTCAACCTTCAGGAAGCTATAGGCTCCATCATTAGCACCACAAATAAATAACTCCCTAAATAGTAATGCTTCGTTGCATTTTATTTCAATAATGAGCACGGGTTAGTTGTTGGTGGGTATTTCTGTTACCGTATAACTCTCTTTGCATTTCTAGAAACTCTCGGAGTTAAAAGAGCAGACTATACCCCTGAAGAAGAAGTTGGAGTCCTATTTAGATTTAATGCCGGTAATTGTTGCTATGGGATTTCTTGGAGTCCTGTTTTCTAATTGTTCTCTAAAGACACTAAACTATCAAAATAGTGGGTTTGTGTTCAAGGATTTAAAATCCGTGGCAGAATTGAGAGTGGTGACTCACACTTGTCATTGAGCACTCGGAAGGCCGGAGTGGAAGGGTCCCTGCTTTCTTGGATAACTTAGGCTACAGAATGAAATTGTGTGTCAGAAAACCAAAAGAATAAAGAAAGGAAAAAAGACAGCGGCAGGCTTGGCCTGGCGGCCCACATCTATAACCCCAGCTCTTGGGAGGTGGAGGATTTTGAACTCAAGACCAGTTTGGACTACATAGTAAGACCCTGTCTTGTTACGATTATGTATTTATCTTGGGTGTGCGGGCCATAGCACACAAGGAGACCTGCAGAACAAGTTTCAGGACAGCCAGGGCAACACAGAAAAATCCAGTCTTGGAAAAAAAGATCCAGCTGTAAGGCAATTTCTTAATTAGTGATTGATGGGGGAGGGACTGGTGCATGTGGGTGGGGTGAACGCTGGGCTGGTGTGTTTGGGTTCGGTAAGAAAGCAGGCTGAGCAGGAAAGCCATGGGGAGTAAGCTGCACTCCTTCATAGTCTCTGCCTCCAGGTTTCTGCCCTGTTTGAGTTCTGGTCCTGACTTCCTTAAATGATAAAAAGCCATATGGAAGTATAAACCAAAAAAACCCTCCTCCCCAACTTGATTGTGGTCATAGTGTTTTATCACAGCAAAAGAACCCCAGACTAAAACAAGGCAGTGACTTCAAAGCCTCAGCTGCCGTGGCCTCTTCCTCCTGATGTTCCGGAGCCTCCCTCCATAGCCCCAGCAGATCCGAGCAAGAGCCGTGTGAGACTTCTCATAAACCGTGACGCTTTCCTTGTTTGTTTTTCTTTATAAGAGTCCATCTCTTGCTCAACTGAAAATTGAAGAGGCAAAGAGAGAATTAGTAAGTACTTCTCATTTTCCTTACTTCATTTTCCCCCTTTGAAATTAGCAGTTACTCAACTGAGATACTAAGACTTCTTTTTTTTTTTTTTTTTCCATTTTTTATTAGGTATTTAACTCATTTACATTTCCAATGCTATACCAAAAGTCCCCCATATCCACCCACCCCCGATACTAAGACTTCTAAGCTGTGTTGAGTGATGAGGTCCAACTGCTTGGGAGTACAGTGTACACACTGTCTCAAAAAACAACGAACAAACAAACAAAAAAAGTAAGACAAAACAATAAGAACAAACAAACAAAAAACCTCAGTAGGCCAAGGCAGGATGGGTGCAGGTCTGAGGCTAGCTAAAGCTGCATATGGAGATTCTTACAAACTACACATAAACAAAACTACACACATGAACATACGCACAAGGACCGGCAGTGCAGCTCAGTGGTAGAGAGGGCTTGCCTGGCATATAAGTTCCTCAGACACACATGTCCACGTACATGTGCATACAGTCAACACCAAGGGATGGTGATAGAGTTCAGTAGCCAAAGGCTTGACTAGCGTAAATGAGTTCCCCAGTTTGGTTCCTGGTACCACAAAAAAGAAACAAATAAATAAAAGGTTTGCCTTAATGCTTTCTTTCTCTACTTCTCTTATTTAATTTTCAGTAGAGGTTGATGCCGTCTCTTCCATGTCTTTATTTCTGGCTTGTTTTCTTCCTCTAGGACGCCATAGAGGCTGAACTTACCAAGAAAGTAGACATGATGGGCCTGTGAGGACAGCCATGTAGACGTGGTCAGGGGAAGGAGGTGACTGTTCTTAGAGATGATGATGTCTCTATTAGTAAAACAACAGGGTTCGCTTCTGCCTTTAAACTTTGTGGCCTGAATACAGTTTGCATATGAAAAGGCATTTCTTGTTATCTGTTGCTCACGGTACACCTCAAGGGTTACCTGCTACTTACTGAACACCTCACAGTTAAGAATCTTTCCATAAGTGGGTAGGGGGGCTGGTGAGATGGCTCAGTGGGTAAGAGCACCCGACTGCTCTTCCGAAGGTCCAGAGTTCAAATCCCAGCAACCACATGGTGGCTCACAACCATCCCCAACAAGATCTGACTCCCTCTTCTGGTGTGTCTGAAGACAGCTTCAGTGTACTTACATATAATAATAAATAAATCTTTAAAAAAAAAAAAAAAAAAAAATAAGTGGGTAGGGGCTGGGGAAATGGCTATGAGTTTTAGAGTGCTTTTTGCTCTTGCTGAAGACCCGGGTTCTATTCTCAGTGCCCATATGGTGGCTTGAAAGCATCCCTGACTCCTTCCAGGGAATCTGACACCCTCTTCTACCATCTGCAAGCACCAGGCACACATGTGGTACACAGACGTATGTACAGGCAAGACGCTCATATACATAAAAAAAAATTTTTTTAATTGACAAAAATGAATCCTTCAGTAGTTTCCTTAGGTGACCACCATGACAGTTCTTCAGACTCACAAGCTACATCAGTGGACAGTTTCTGTGGTTCCAGTTTTTCTACCTGTTTCCTTCTCTAGGGCTTACTGACCTGTCTTCAAAAGTTTATACGTTTACCTCATGAAAAAAGTAGATTTTAAGCCAGTGGCAGAAAGAGGAATAATGAAGCAAGCATACGGTGCTAAATTTATATTTCATGCCTTATATTAGTATAACCAAAAAACAAAAAAAACAAAAAACCAAAGACCAATATAAAAAATAAAAAATAAAGATGTTGACCTGGGAGTGCAACTCAGTTGATAGAAGCTCCATGATCCATCTCTAGCCCAGCGTGGTACACGTGCCAACTTGACACAAGCTGGAGTCATTCCTGGATCGCTCTGGCCTGTAGGCAGTTCTGTAGGGCATTTTCAGAATGAATGATTGATGTGAGAGGGCCCTCGCCACTGTGGGTCAGGCCACCCCTGGCCACGTGGGGCCAGGTTGTATAAAAATGCAGGTTGAGCAAGCTAGTAAACAACATATCTCCATGCTCTCTGCTTCAGCTTCTGCCTCCAAGTTTCTGCTTAGTTCCTGTCGTGACATCCCTCAGTGATGGACTGAAAGCTTTATAAGATGTATGAACCAGGCCTCTTAGAATGTCTAGCATGGGGCTGGAGAGATGGCTCACTGGTTAAGAGCACCAACTCCCGTCCCGAAGGTCCTGAATTCAAATCCCAGCAACCACATGGTGGCTCACAACCATCTGTAATGAGCTCTGATGACCTCTTGTGAATCTGAAGACAGCTACAGATATAATAATAAATAAATCTTTACCCGGACGTGGTGGTACACGCCTTTAATCCCAGCACTTGGGAGGCAGAGGCAGGCGGATTTCTGAGTTCGAGGCCAGCCTGGTCTACAAAGTGAGTTCCAGGACAGCCAGGGCTACACAGAGAAACCCTGTCTCGAAAAACAAAACAACAACAACAAAAAAAAAATGTCTAGCACGAGTGCAGCCATGGGCCGACTACAAGGTTCAACTGTATTGGCCCAAGCCAGAGCGTACCTGCTTTTGGGTGTTAGCCACATTTGTAGCGCCCACATGAGATGGTGCCTGACATGTGTTTGATTGAATCAGTGCCTGGGAGAAGACTGTCAAGTGCCTGCCTGCTATCACTCTTAACTCGTGCAGTGTAGCCGCCAGTGGCCACGGAGAACTGGGTTCCTGAAAGGAAAGCTGGGACTGCATGGGAAGGACAGCCGAGAGAAATAATGAGCCAAGACAAAGTTTCTCTGATCAAGGCTCAATGTTTAATTCTAAGGTCTGAGTTTAAAGGGAGGGGGGATGGGCCCATCCCCCACTTTGACAGGATCTCGTCAAAGGAGATCAAGGCTTTGCTAGGATCTCCTCAGGAAGAAGACTAGCTCAGCTGCTCAGCCAGTAGTGGCTTCTTGCAGGAAGCTGCAGATGTGGCAGACAATAGACTTCATCTAGGTCAGAAGACTCCACCCTAGGTGGGCTAGCGGACTGTGGCAAAACAAGGCCTGATTCAGCCCGCTCAAGGCTAGAGGGAGGGCACAACTCCTCCCTTTTTATTTATTAAAAATTAGCTGGACTGGGGCGTAAGATTTAGTTATGCTCCATGACAATTACGGGCCTGGGAATTATGATGGCTGGTGGCCTTGCCTGCTTGGGACTGAGTCTATACTCTCTGTTACCCGTCCCGGAGGACACATACAGCTTGCTTGTGTTTGTTTGCACAAACACGGCCTTTTAGTGTTTATTATGAACAAACACGGCCTCTTGGCACATGCCTCTGTCTTAGGTTGATAAGAGTCATAGAACATCAGTGGCTTGTCTTTGACTGCTGGCCCTCATCTCATCGCACACCTTTTTCCCATTCAGACCAAAGCCACAATATGCACTCAATGCATTTCTTCATAGCGATGAATAACAGCCGTCTGAGCTTTGCTGAAGGCGAGCCTGTATGGAGGTAACCGATCTGCTTGAAATACAAAGTCAAAAGTTAAAGGCAACAGGATTAAGGTGGTCTGTGGGGATGTCCCAAGCACTCAATTCAGTCTTTGCAGTTCGACATGCACATTCTCTAAAACTACCAACATTATGTCAAGCCATTACTATTTTGATGATGTAAAGAATGAGGTTATACGGCAAATTGTTCTACATAAGGCCTATAAGCTGCCTGGGATACAAATCCGATGTGACATTGCCTTAAGGGGTCTTGTCCAGGTAGTCCAGGATGAGTTTTTAAATGTCCAAAGACAGTCCTTTAAAGGAATAGTACTTTCTCTTAACTTGAGTTGTATTTGCATAAACAATTGCAAAATTTGAGAATTGGGAGTATCTTCAAAAGGAATAATTTCAACCAATTGTAAGCCCAGAGCTATATATATATTGGCTATCAGTATACAAATTAAAGCTTGATTTTTTTCAACATTTCAAAACACTGGCTACAGCAAGCAATTGGATTATCTGTGCTGAAGCAGGAAGAAACTCAAAAGAGTATATGTGATCCAATCACATAAACTTCTCTCCCATAGAAGGTCTGTTTATAAATACAGTAGATGTATTCTTTATGGGATGCATGCATAAATTTACAGAAAATACAAAAGCATGCATAGAAGCAAATTTTAACAATTTGTCTTTTGGATAATGATTATAAATTTTGCCTAAAAAGTTTGCTATGCAATACGCCAAATATCAGTATTCTGCAATAACAAATTTAATGGCTGTTTGAAACAAGGAATAGATGTCTCATCAGGTTTTTTAAGACATTCTTTCCAAAATACTTTCATGATTCTATCCTACAATTCTTTATTATCTTACAGTTCTTTATTAACACCACAATGGCTTCATAATAGGATGTCAAAACTTTACTTGGTGATGAAGAAAGATGAATCCACATTAATGCTCTCTTTGGCCAAAGAATTGCTGTGGGCACATTGAGTAACAATAACTAAAACAAGCAGCTAACAATTGATTACAGCAGCTTCTTCTGCCTTCTGTAAAGCTATTTGTCTCCCATCAGTTAGTTTGCATCTCCCTTGATAACATCCAACAAAGGCCTAAGTCCTCCTGTGAGGTGAGGTCTTAGCCAATTTACATCTCCTGCAAGCTTTTGAAAACAATTTAAAGTAAGCAAATCATCTTTTCTTTCTTGAATTTTTTTTCTTTTTTCTTTTTTTTTTTTTTTTTTTTTTGCTTTTTGAGACAGGGTTTTTCTGTATAGCCCTGGCTGTCCTGGAACTCACTTTGTAGACCAGGCTGGCCTTGAACTCAGAAATCCGCCTGCCTCTGCCTCCCAAGTGCTGGGATTAAAGGCATGCACCACCACGCCCAGCTCTTTCTTGAATTTTCTGTACCTCAATTTTTCTAGGATATAACGGAGGCCCCAAATATTGAAAAAGACATTTCCTTTGAATATTTTCTGGAACAACAACTACTTCCCAAAAATTTAAAGCTCGTTGTATAAAAGCAAAGATTTGTAGTAACAGGCCATCAGAGGAATCAGCTAATAAAATACTCTCCTTATAATAAACAATATACACTGGAAGGTCAAAGTCCTAACTTCTTTTTGTTTTGTTTTGTTTTGTTTTGCTTTGGGTATTTTGTTGTTTTTTGTTTTGGGTTTTGTTTTGTTTTGTTTTGTTTTGTTTTGACACAGGGTTCCTCTGTATAGCCCTGACTGTCCTGGAAAAAGTTCTAACATCTTGTATGAAGCAGAGACATTTTTATTTTTAACATAATGTAAGGTTATTAGCCTAGAGGCAAAATCTTTCAATGATTACAGGCTCACTTGAAGCAAACCCTTTACAATTATCAGGATGCAAAGGAAAAAAACAACCTTCCAAATCTATAATAGTTCTATATGGAGTAGGCAGGCCAGATTGTAATGCCTCTACAAGTTCCATAGCCTCATTGACCTTTCATAAATCTTAAATTTGAACTTTATTTTGAACAACAGCTGGATAGATCTGTAATAATGCTGTTTTGGCTTAAAAAAAATAATTCCTTGGAGGCAAGGCAAGGCAAGGCCCCTAAAACTTCCCTAGGCAGGGTCCACACAAGCCTTGCTGAGGCTGCTCTGAGCTTTGCATTAACTCAAATATAAATATTTCTTAATCTGAGCCTAGTCAGTCATTGAGTCCTGGCCCAGAGATTACCCCTCCAGCAGTGAGGACAGGTTCCAGGGGAGCAATTCTACTGTATACCTCTGCCTCTAACTTTTGGACAGTCTTTCCTAGGATGATTTCTACTTAAAACATTCCTTAGCACCTTGGTGCTGTGAAAGCATTGCTTGTACTGTAGCCCCTTCTAAGGCAGCAACCATAGCTGGACCCTGATTGTATGAGGGTCCAATTTCTGCACAAAGAGGAGTATATCCAGATAAGTCTGTCTTTGCTTTGTATGGCCAGATAGCCACAGCAAGCTGCATTAGCATTCTCATAAGACAACTGTATAACAAAAGGAACCCCTGCTTGAGGGTCTCTGAAAATTCTACTAGCTGTTTTTAGTAGCCTATCCACAAACTCCTTGAAACAGTTCATCAGGAGCTGGTTTGATATCAAATAAATTCTCACTGAGATCTCCTTTCCAACCATGGGGGGTTAAATTTTGCTTCTACCACTGTATCCAATAAAGCTTGTGTAAAAGGGGCAGCAGGCCCACACTGGCCACAGCTGTTTTTAACTCTTATTACTCTTGCATTCATCCTAATTCCAATATGTGGGTGAGTTAAGAACTTTGAGCTTGGGCTGGTGAGATGGCTCAGTGGGTAAACAGCACCCGACTGCTCTTCCGAAGGTCAGGAGTTCAAATCCCAGCAACCACATGGTGGCTCACAACCATCCGTAACGAGATCTGACTCCCTCTTCTGGAGTGTCTGAAGACAGCTACAGTGTACTTACATATAATAAATAAATAAATCTTTAAAAAAAAAAAACAAAACTTTGAGCTTTCGATCAAACTGCAAACTGCAGCCAATGGAACACTGGCAATTTAACCATAATTTTAAAGTTTCTTTTGCAGTATTAAGGCATAATTCTAACTTTGGAAAGCAAGACCAATTTTAAACAATCCATCCTCTTTAAAATCTATATCAAAAGCATCACTTTCACATTACAAAGTTTGGCTGCCAATTCTTATATATGAATGCATGATAGTTCAACTTTTTGTTGTTGTTTTTTTTTTGGTTTTTTTTTTTTTTTTTTTTTGAGACAGAGTTTCTCTGTGTAGCCTTGGCTGTCCTGGAACACACTCTGTAGACTAGGTTGGCCTCGAACTCAGAAATCCTCCTGCTTCTGCCTCCCAAGTGCTGGGATTAAAGGCGTGTGCCACCACACCTGACGGTAGTTCAACTTTTAATGCTTCATTAAAGAGACATTGTTTTAAATCTTATTCCTTATAAGTCTAGTTTCTTGGATAAGAATTACATAAAATATTACCCCAATTTAAAAGTATCTTTAGGGGGCTGGAGAGATGGCTCAGCGGTTAAGAGCACTGACTGTTCTTCTGAAGGTCCTGAGTTCAAATCCCAGCAACCCCATGGTGGCTCACACCCATCTGTAATGAGATCTGGCACCCTCTTCTGGAATGTCTGAGGACAGCTGCAGTGTACTTACATATAATAATAAATAAATCTTTTTTTTAAAAAAAGTATCTTTAGAGGCCTAGTTTTCCTGGGTTGGGTCATGCCATGTGTTATTTTTTAAAATGACTCCAACCCTGAGTTACCAATTTTAAGCTAATTTTCTTGTTACCAATGTTATGCCTTTTTAATCATACCCAATAACTTATAAGCCAGTACTCTATGACCAAGACATGCAGAACATATATATATATATATATATCTTTAAGACCAATCAGAAACCAAATGAAACGGCTACACAAATTTTATAAATTTAGACCAATCAAAAACTTTTTACGGGGCTGGGGAGATGGCTCAGTGGTTAAGAGCACTAACTGTTCTTCCAGAGGTCCTGAGTTCAATTCCCAATAACCTTCTGTAATGAAATCTGTTGCCCTCTTCTGGTGTGTCTGAAAACAGTGTACTCATACATATCAAATAAATAAATAATTAATTAAAAAAAGAAATTTTACTTTTTATGGGTATAGTTTTGAGAGAAAAAGCACCTTATCATTTGCTGAACCCAATAATCACATTTGCAGAGATTTTCCTAAGAAAAAACCAGCTATCAGCTTATTTGCCTTAGAACATAAGAGCTGCTGACCTCTTTTAAAAGCAGCTTTTCAGCAGGGCCTCTCCTGCTGTGCTTGACTCCTGCTAAGGTGCAGGGCAACTTAAATCAGCTTCCGCTGTGTAAACTGAGACTGAATCAAGAGATGTGAAAGGTCCCCAAAGAGGGGAGACCCTCACTCAAGTCTCGGGATGACACAACCCCCCAAGAACTCACGAGAGACCATCCTTGCTACAATTACATGCGGTTTATTGATAGGAACCAGCATGCTGGGGCCGACTTGTATCCCACACACGGGTAGAGGAGTTCGGCCCCGAGTAGTTGGGAAAGGGGGTATTTAAAGGAAAAAGCCACAACCCAAGATTGTTCTCAAGATTTTAATCTAACTTTTGTGCTCAGCCAAGCTCCTGGAACAGGGTGTGGCCAGCCAAGTTTCTGGAACAGGCTGCTTCGGGGCCCAACTATTTTTCTTGGCTCCAACTGGACTAGGGGGTCAAACTTAAATCTTCTACCTTACATTTCCCACTTTTTCTAGTGGCTAGTTCTAATCATAGAACTAAATTTCAGTACCTTCATAATATTGATTTTCTTGACCTTTTTTTTTTTCGAGACAAGGTTTCTCTGTGTAGCCCTGGCTGACCTGGAACTCACTCTGTAGACCAGGCTGACCTCAAACTCAGAAATCCGCCTGCCTCTGCCTCCCAAGTGCTGGGATCTAAGGCATGCGTCACCACTGCTCAGCTTTTCTTGACTTTCTAAAGCATGACGTAACATCAAAATCTGAACAGCACTCACTCTTTCTCTAATAAAGGTAACTAACTTATTTAATATACATGGACCTATAATTAAAAGCAGAAGCAAAATCAAAAGGGGTCCCATAAGGGTAGATATCAAAGTAGTCATCCAAGGACATCTACTAAACCAATTTTCAAACTATCCCTGATGCATCTCTCTCTCTCTCTGTCTCTGTCTCTGTCTTTTGTCTAATCTCTCTTTAAGTTTACTCATGGAGTCTTTAATTACTCCTGAATGGTCTTCATAAAAACAACACTCTTCTCTGAGAGCAGCGCATAATCCTCCCTCTTTTAAGAATAACAAATCGAATCCCCTTCTATTCTGTAAGACTACTTCTGAGAAGGAAGTCAAAGACTCTTCAAGCTTGGAAATAGATTGTCCCAGGGCCCTCAAATCTTCATCCATGGCAATTCTTAATTCATTAAAGTACTGTATTAGGGCAGCGGTGCCTGTCCCAACACCGGCGGCTACCCCGAGACCCAGGATTACTGCTAGTGTCAAAGAGACAGGCTCTCTCCGAAAATGGGTTGGGCACTTGTCAAACTCATCTTTAGATGGCTCTGGGGCCTGCTTCATGTGGGAGGCATGGATCCAAGCAGAAATACCTTCAACCTTCACCGCCGTAGGGGTTGTCAAGAGTACCAAGTATGGTCCTTTCCAGTGAGGTTCCAGATTTCCCACTCAATGGCATCGGACTAGGATGGCGTCTCTGACCTGGAACTGGTGGGACAAGTCCAGACTCCCAGTCTCATAGGCCTCTTTCAGTTGTTCCCAGGCTTGGCGTATCACTACCTCAAGGGCCTTTAGGTGGGCAAACAAGTTTAGAGAGAACAGCATCAGGATCATACACTCCACCCGACTCAGTGAGCAGTGGCGGTCCCCCACACAGGATCTCATAAGGGGTGAGTTTAAATCGCCCTGGAGTGTTCCGAATTCAGAACAGGGCAAAGGGAAGGAGAGCTGTCTAGTCATTCCTGCTGGTCTCCAAGGCCAATTTGGTGAGGGTCTCTTTTAGGGTTCTATTCATCCTCTCTACCTGACCTGAGCTCTGGGGTCAGTAAGCACAATGTAATTTCCAATTGATCCCCAGCTGGGTGGCCAGTACCTGACTTAGCTGGGAAACAAAGGCAGGTCCATTATCAGACCTGATTACCTTGGGTATCCCAAACCTCGGGAAGATTTCTTTTTTTTTTTTTTTTAAAGATTTATTTATTATTATATGTAAGTACACTGTAGCTGTCTTCAGACACACCAGAAGAGGGAGTCAGATCTTGTTACGGATGGTTGTGAGCCACCATGTGGTTGCTGGGATTTGAACTCTGGACCTTCGGAAGAGCAGTCAGGTGCTCTTACCCACTGAGCCATCTCACCAGCCCCGGGAAGATTTCTTCTAGGATCTTCTTGGCTACCACATTGGCCATCTCAGTCCTGGTAGGAAAAGCTTCTACCCAGCCTGAAAAGGTGTCTATAAACATGAATGAATACTTGTTGCCATATCTAGCTGGCTTAATTTCTGCAAAATCTACCTCCCAGTAGGCCCCAGGCTGGTTTCCCCTGAGCCTCTTCCCAGGAGTAAACATGGAATGTCCTGCATTAGTCACAGCACAGGCCTTGCAGCTTTTGACTATTTCCTCTGCCAAGTCAGAGAGTCCTGTAACATAGTAGTCTGAGGACCTAACCACACCTTTCAATTTCTTGGCCCCCAAGTGGGTCAGATAATGTAAGTTGATAACATACTTGTGTCCTTCTTCCCATGGGAGGACTAGTTTTCCTTCTTCTGTTTCTACTACCCCATATGGGGTTTCCTTTGTCAGTCCTAATTTGTCCATAATTTGATAGTCCTCAGGGGTGCATCTGAAGCTGGTCTCTCTGACATCATAATAATCTTTAGGCTCTTTGACTGTCAGGATCATTGCTCCTTGGGCCGCCTGTATGGCAGTTAGGTCTGCCATCTGATTCCCTTTAGCCACAGCATCTCGAGTTTTCTGGTGTCCTGGACAATGTATAATGGCTACCTTTTTTGGCAAGTGTATGGCCTTGAGGAGGCTCAAAATTTCCTCTTTATTTTTTTTGTCTTTCCTTGCAGATGTCAACAGCCCTCTTTGTCTGTATATTGCTCCGTGTATATGGGCAGTGGCAAAAGCATACCTGCTGGGGCTGGTGAGATGGCTCAGTGGGTAAGAGCACCCGACTGCTCTTCCGAAGGTCAGGAGTTCAAATCCCAGCAACCACATGGTGGCTCACAACCATCCGATCACGAGATCTGACTCCCTCTTCTGGAGTGTCTGAAGAGAACTACATAGTGTACTTACATATAATAAATAAATAAATCTTTAAAAAAAAAAAAAAAAAAAAAGCATACCTGCTGTCAGTGTAGATGTTGATAGACTTCCCCTCTGCCTTTCGTAGAGCTTGTATCAAAGCCACAAGTTCGGCTTTCTGGGCCGACGTCCCTTCAGGGAGGCTGCTGGCCCAGATCACTTGCTTCCCGTCCACCACTGCTGCCCCCGCCTTCCGCTAACCTTCAACCACGAAGCTACTGCCATCCGTGGACCAGCTCCGACGCCCAGGCCAAGGCTGATCCTTCAGATCATTTAAGTACCAGTTTCTTCTGCCAGAATGTCAGCGCAGTGATGAGTAGGTGAAGAGTCATCCGTCTCAGGCAGTAGGGTAGCGGGCTTGAGGACAGCAGGGGGAGCGAAGGTCACTCGTTCAGTCAACAAAAGGCTCTTGGTGTAGTTGGGGTGGGGATCTGAGTTACAGTCTTTTTTCTGACTTCCGTTAGCCACCGCTTCCCGTCTTGAAGGGTGTATCCCAAATAAGTAACTTCAGTCTGACGCGGCTGAGCCTTTTTCTTTGCAACAAGCACATTGGTCTTTATCCAAGGGGCGCCTCTGTCCATCATTACTCATCCTTGGTTTTCTGTTGCCCAAGTTCCCTATCTGTCTAGGTCCTGTCTTTTTTTTTTCCTCCTACCACTGCAGCCAAATTTCTAGTCAAATTTCTCTTTTGTCTATGATCCCTCCTGTCTTCTCTTTCTTTTGCCTCTTATTTCTCTTTTTCTCACTTCTCTCCCTCAGTCTTCCGCTTATGAAACACTTTCTCTGCCTCCTTAACCACATCCTGCAAGGTATAATCCTGCAACCCTTCTAGCCGCTGTAACTTTTTCTTAATATCTGATGCTGACTGCCCTATAAAGGCCATAGCCACTGCAGCTTGCTGACCCTCAGAGGTTGGGTCAAAGGGAGCCACTCTCATCCAAACCACCACATTCCACTTCCTGGCCCCCATAGGCTAGGCACATCTCATAATGCAAAATGCATTTAGTCCAACTTCAAAAGTGTCCACACAGTCTCTTACAGTCTTAACTGTTTAAAAGCCCAAGTCTCTTCTGAATCCCAAGGCCATCTCTTAATCGCAACCCCCAGATATTCCAAAGGTGAGCTACTTGCTTCCAACTTACAACGGCACAGAATATACATTACTACTCCAAAGGGAGGAACTGGGGCATAGTGAAGAAAGCAGAGGCTTTGTGGACCAAAGCAAGACCACAGCACAGGAGCTAACTCCAAGTCCTGTGTGACGTCCAAGGGCTTAGAGGGCTGCCCCCTTCCAGCCTGCTGCCTGCAAGACAGATCTCCATCTCGGGCTAGTAAAGCCTGTATGCAGCTCTATCCACAGCTCTGATAGGTCTAACATCTTAGGGTCTCCAAAGCCTACAGGCTTCACTCTCAAAGCCTCACTCAAAGGCTTCCCGGGGCCTCCGTGCGGGGATTCGTCTGCTACACACCTGGCTTTGGTGGCTCTTCTTAACCTCCGGTAGAGATTCCACAGCTCCTTTACTCCTGTATTTCACGACTCTAGAGCCAGAACCACGTGGACAACGCTGCCAGGTTTGGCTGCCTCTTGGGATGAAGCCTGGCCTCCTTGACTTATGTGTAATTGATTCGTTACCGTTCTTCAGCAGTGAACTGGCTGGTTTTGTGTGTCAGCTTGACACAGCTGGAGTTATCACAGAGAAAGGAGCTTCAGGTGAGGAAATGCCTCCATGAGATCCAGCTGTAAGGCAATTTCTCAATTAGTGATCAACATGTGACGGTCCCCTTGTGGGTGGTGCCATCCCTGGGCTTGTAGTCCTGGATTCTATAAGAAAGCAGGCTGAGCGAGCAATCCAGGGGAAGCAAGCCAGTAAGGAACATCCCTCTATGGCCTCTGCATCAGCTCCTGCTTCCTGACCTGCTTGAGTTCCAGTCCTGACTTCCTTTGGTGATAAACAGCAATGTGGAAGTGTAAGCTGAATAAACCCTTTCCTCCCCAACTTGGTTCTTGGTCATGATGTTTTGTGAAGGAATAGAAACCCTGACTAAGACAAGCAGCATGAAATTTCCTAGGCTTCTTGTTTTCACAAATCGTGAGATTATCTGGGTGGAATCTTGCCCAGAGGGTGCCTCTCTCTTGATACCAATGTGGATCAGGCCGTGTCCTGATTCCTTATTTCTTTTGAGCACAAGCCTTGCCTCCGACGTGAGATTTCCGGGTGCCCTTTTTCTCCTCTAACTTTACATTTCGTTTTTCTGTTTGCCCTACTTGCTCTTCTTCTATTGTAGACCTACATAAACGAGATGACTAATAGATATGGCCACGTAATAGAGCCAATATTAGACTGTCTTGACATCTTCACCAAAAAAATCAGTCCATTACTTTTCATTTTTTGTGTGTGTGTCAGGTAAATGCTTAGGGCAGAAAGCAACAGTCTTTGCCAAAGTATCCCAAGAATGGTCCCTAGCCCAGTTGCCAGTATTGTTCTCCTCTGACACCTCTTGAGCTATGCTTCCATGCCTGCACACCTCTTAGCATATTGTCTTCCATATGCCTAGTAGAATGGCCCCCATTCATCTCTGATTATAGCATTCACCTGATTTTGAGGTATAACATTCCAAAAGACTTCCTCCCTCCTCTAAAAAAAAAAAAAAAAAAAACCAGCATGGCATGGGTAGACCTATCACAGCCATCAATACCCCATTGCTTGTACCCACTTCTATATTCGATTCTTTTCTAATGCTGTGAAGAGACATAGTAACCCAAGCAGCTTATAAAAGAAAGTGTTTAATTGAATTACAGTTCCAGGGGGTTAGACACTGATGATTGAACAAAAGCAGCAGAAACAGCTGAGAGCTCAGGAACAGAGAAGGGGGCGGGGGGTGGTGGTGGTGGCGGGGTGGGAGCTGACTGGGAATGGGAGGAGTTTTTTGAAACCTCAAAGCCCACTCCTCGTGACACACTGTACTGGCTGGTTCTGTGTGTCAACTTGACACAAGCTGGAGTTATCGCAGAAAAAGGAACCTCCCTTGAAGAAATGCCTCCATGAGATCCAGCTGTAAAGCATTTTTTTCAATTAGTGATCAAGTTGGGAGGGCCCATTGTGGGTGGTGCCATCCCTGGGCTGGTAGTCTTGGGTTCTATAAGAAAGCAAGCTGAGCCGGGTGTGGTGGCGCACGCCTTTAATCCCAGCACTCGGGAGGCAGAGGCAGGCAGATTTCTGAGTTCGAGGCCAGCCTGGTCTACAAAGTGAGGTCCAGGACAGCCAGGGCTATACAGAGAAACCCTGTCTCGAAAAAAAAAAAAAAAGAAAAGAAAAAGAAAAAAAAAGAAAGCAAGCTGAGGGCTGGTGAGATGGCTCAGTGGGTAAGAGCACTGACTGCTCTTCCGAAGGTCCTGAGTTTTAATCCCAACAACCACATGGTGGCTCACAAACATCTGCAATGAGATCTGGCGCCCTCTTCTGGTGTGTCTAAAGACAGCTACAGGGTACTTACATATAATTGATAAATCTTTGGACCAGAGCGAGCAGAGGTTCAATTCCCAGCAACCACATGATGTCTCCCAACCATCTGTACAGCTACATATACATACTCATATACAATAAATAAATAAATCTTCTTTTAAAAAAATTTTTAAAAATTAAAAGAAAGCAGGCTGAGCAAGCCAGGGGAAGCAAGCCAGTAAGCAGCACCCCTCCATCTCCTGCCTCCAAGTTCTTGCCCTATGTGAGTTCCAGTCCTGACTTCCTTTGGTGATGAATGCAATGTAGAAGCCTAAGATGAATCAACCCTTTCCTCCCCAGCTTGCTTCTTGGTCATGATGTTTTGTGCAGGAACACAAACCAAAACTAAGACACACACCTCCTCCAACAGGCCACACCTCCTAGTCCTTCCCACAACCGTTCCACCAATGAGGAACTGGGCATTTTAACATATTCATTCCCATTCTCACCACCACAGCTGGTGAGATGGCTCCGCCAGTAGAGGAAGGCACTCGCTGCTGAGCTGGGCGGGTAGTCTGAGTTCAGCTCTGAAAACCCACAGAGTGGAAGTAGAGAAACAACTCCTCCAAATTGTCCCCTGACTCCCGCGTGCACAGTGTGGCCTGCGTATACCCACACACAAATAAGTAAATGTCGTTTTTAAAACAAGCAGACAAATACAAGAAAAGACATGAACTGTTTGTTCTCTGCTGTGAACTCAGTTGTATGTGCAGGGGAGATGAGGGGCAACCTCTGTTTTTTTGTATCCACGTCTGACCCTAGGCTACATGTCTGAAGACTTTCCTCCTGGTATTTCCATATCCATAACCTAAGAAGAGAAACATTGGTAGCTAAGCGCAGCAAAATAATCCAATTTGCCAGGCGGTGGTGGCATACGCCTTTAATCCCAGCACTTGGGAGGCAGAGGCAGGCAAGGATTTCTGAGTTCGAGGCCAGCCTGGTCTACAGAGTGAGTTCCAGGACAGCCAGGGCTACACAGAGAAACCCTGTCTCGAAAAAAAAATCCAATTTATGAAATGTAATATTAATGAAATATTACTGCTGTATGATCCATGCTTAAGTTTCTCCAGTTATCTTGGTCATGCAGTGTACATACAATTGCCCCCATTCAGGAACATATGTCATGTACAGTCCTGTTTGTCTTTGTTGTTTTCTGCTCTTTTGAGACAGGGTCTCACGTACACCTGGCTGACCTCAAACGCGGTATGTAGGCAGCGATGAAGTTAAAGTGCCGATTCTTCCGCTCCACCCGGAAGCTGGGTGCTGGGTGACGGGTGCGGCATTCATGAGAAACATTGCTGGGCAGATGTGTCAGGTACTATTTTAAGAGCAGGATGATCACATTGGACGTCCTTGGTTACCAGGGGAACTTTTTCTTGTGGGTCATCACAGAAGCACATCAGAGAGGGCTTACGGTAGGCTGGCTGCAGCCCTGTGCCTGGACTTCCGAGGCTGTGGGGCGACTGGCCGCCGCGCAGAGCGGCCGCTCTGCCAGCTTTCTTTGGGAGCATGATGCGTGGCCCCTTCTGATCTCAGAGTGCTTTCTCTCACGTTGTGCAGGAGTGTATTTTTAGGCTCTTCTCGCAGCACCCGGCTCCCACATGTTCAGTCTTCTTTAAACTCTGCAGCAGCAGTGGCGGGCTGACAGCCTGCCTCCACAGTGTGAGGTAAGGGGGAACTGCCCTCTCTCCCTCCACAGCATCCAGATTTTCAGCTTACACAGAGCATCCTTGTGCCACCTGCACTGTGACCTTAAAGACCACAGGGAACTCTTCAGTGTCAGACAGCAGAGCTGCAGGGCTTCCTTTACTGCCCGTTGGCTCATTTCTGAGCACCCACTAAGAATAGTATCTTCCGTGGTGGGGTTATAAAGATAAGTAAGAGTTTCCCCCTAAATCTCAGGCAGTTTATATGTTCAAAGATCATCAAACTGCCCAGTCTAAATATTAGTTTTGTAAAGCTGGGTAAAACACACCTCTGACATGGTGCAAACGCCCTGTCTATCAGCCGACTCTGCTTATTTGTATGGCATTTTTATTATACACACAGAAGAGTTCAGTTCCCAGCACTCACATGCAACTCACAACTGTGTATAACTCCAGTGCCAGGCATCTTGCTTCTGCTTTTGGCCTCCTTGGGAACCACAGGCATGTTGTACATAGACAAACATGCAGGCAAAATACACACATAAGCTGGGCAGTGGGGGGCAGGCCTTTAATCTCAGCACTTGGGAGGCAGAGACAGGCAGATTTTTGAGTTCGAGGCCAGCCTGGTCTACAGAGTGAGTTCCAGGACAGCCAGGGCTATACAGAGAAACCCTGTCTCGAAAAACCAAACCAACCAACCAAACCACATAAAGGTTTTTTGTTTTGTTTTGTTTTTTGTTTTTGTTTTTTTGGGGGGCAAAACAGCATACACATAAATCTATTTTAAGTATATAAAAGTTCACCTTGGCATGATGCACAGGCCTGTAGTCCCAGCACTAGGGAGGTGGAAGCAGGAGGATCAGGAGTTCTAAGGCATCTTCAGTTACAAAGATATTAAATCCAGGACCAGATACCTCATTCAATAAAAACAAAACAAAACAAACACAGATAACTGAAATGTATTTAGAATTATTGATTACCTAGCAAGAGCTGGTAACATTATATATTGTCCCTTCCCCAAAGGTAATTGCATTTGAAGTGTTGGGTCTATATTTCTCATAAACTCTACAGCTCCCATATACTTTAAGGTACATCCATCCATCCATCCATCCATCCATCCATCTATTATCTCTCTCTCTCTACATATCTATCTATCTATCTATCTATCTATCTATCTCTATTTATCTATTTTTGAGTCAGGGTCTCACTCTGTAGGCCTGGCAGGCCCAGAACTCACAGAGATCCGCTTGCCTCTTTCTCCCAGGAGCTGAGATTAGAAGTGTACACTACCATGCCTGGCCTTTAAATCTCCTCTGCAATATTTATTTACAATATCCAATACAATGCAAATAGTGGCTTACACTGTATTGTTTAGCGAATGAGGTGGGGAAAGGCTGTACTGGTGGGTACAGATGCAGTACTTAACCAGATGTTTCTAGCGGTTGGTAGAATCTGCACATGCAGAGCCCACAGATATGAGCAACAGCTTTATGTTATCATTTATATAACTTAGCATACATATGTATAAATTTTTTATAGTATAGAATAGAGTTTATTTAGGGCAAGGGGAGAGGAGTCAAGAGGGTAATAGTGGCAGAAAAAGGCAGAGAGGGGTAGAGAGTAGAGAAGTAGAGGTTGGCTATAAACACGTGGAGAGAGGGGGAAGGGAATAGCCCAAGAGGGCAAGAGAGAAACAAGAGCACATATGTATAAATTTAGGAATAAAATTGTTGGTATGTTAGCATAGACATCTATCAAATTTTCCAAAATGACTCTTTTCAGCCCCACATCCTCATACATCCTTGGCATTGTTACTTAGAATTTTTTAGGACAGTCAGGTGTGGTGGGACCTGCCTTCAGAAGACTCCAGCAAGAGAATCACTTGGAGTTCAAGGTCATCTTGGCTTAGAGTGAGAGAATGTCTCAAAATCGCAATCCATACCACAAAGGAAAAAAAATCAATACAGCTGGGGAGTGGTGGAGCATGCTTTTAATCCTAGCACTTGGGAGGCAGAGTCAAGTGGGTCTCTGAGTTTGAGGCCAGCCTAGTCTATATGACAGGGATACCCAGAAAAACTCTGACTCAAAAAAAAGCCCCCAAATACAAAATGAGTATATATATATATGTGTGTGTATATATATATATATACACACACATATATATATATTATTTTGTAGATGTTGCTAGTATCCCACTGTTTTTTTCTGTTTTAGATTTTTCTTTTTCTTTCTTTCTTTCTTTTCTTTTCTTTTTTTTTTTTTTTTTTTTTTTTTTTTTTTTTTTGGTTTTTGGTTTTTTGTTTGTTTGTTTGTTTTTGAGACAGGGTTTCTCTGTATAGCCCTGGCTGTCCTGGAACTCACTTTGTAGACCAGGCTGGCCTCGAACTCAGAAATCCGCCTGCCTCTGCCTCCCAAGTGCTGGGATTAAAAGCGTATGCCACCACTCCCGGCTTCTTCTTTTTTCCTCCTTGAGACAGTCTTACTATGTAACTCTGGCTGCCCTAGAACACTCTGTAGACCAAGCTGGTCTCGAATTCACAGAGATCTGCTTGCTTCTTCCTCTCAAATTCTGGGATTAAAGGTGTGCACTCATATGCCCAGCTTAGATTTTTTTTATTAATTTTTTTAGTTGTGTGTGTGAGTATGCTTTTTTGTGTGAGTGTGTGTGTGTGAGGGGGGAGGTTCTTTACAATCACAGAAATCGTAGTAGAATATGTTTTCATTTTAATCCTAGGTGTGGGAAAACGAGCCTGCTTTACAGCAGCTGACTGTGATTTGCCTCATGCTCCAGGTGGGGCGTGATTTTTGCCAGCTGCAGATAGTTTCTGTGATTGTGTGACTTTTGGAATTCTGGGGACTTTTCAGAGAGCCCCCCACCCCCACCCCGAGAGAGGTGGTGGGTTGTTTGTTGCAGTTTGTTAAGTAGTCATGCTCAAAGAAGAAACAAGAAGAAGAAATTAGATAACCTGTCAGCGAAGATCAAACTTTCCCCAAGGAACTTGATGCCCCCTAATTAGCAGGAAGTAGTCTAATGACAACATCACCCCTTTCAATCCTGACCTTATTCAGGGATCTCTTTCCTTTCCTCTCTACCCCCCCCCCCAACTAGTGTGAGGGGGTTGAGAGGGTGGAAGGAAAAGGATGAAGAAAAAGGGAAGAGTGAAGAACCCACAAAACAGCAAGAGGCAGATATCCTTGTGAGCTTCCCAGCATGGTCCTAGGGATTCAGAGCTTGGCAGCAGCAGCAGGGAGGGCTCTGTGCAGCTGAGCCAGCTCTCCAGACCTCCACGGCCACTTTGCTCTCAAGTGGGCACCGTCTTTTCACCCGGCTAGTGGATTGACAGGATTGTATAGCAAGAAAACTTGCCCGAGTTAAGCAGAAAATATTCTACCAAATAACATTTGCCTTTCTTATTTTTTTTTTTTCTTTCTTCGAGACAGGGTTTCTCTGTATAGCCCAGTCTGTCCTGGAACTCAATTTGTAGACCAGGCTTGCCTCGAACTCAGAAATCCACCTGCCTCTGCCTCCCAAGTGCTGGGATTAAAGGCGTGCGCCACCACGCCCGGCACCATTAGTTCATTTTTTTTTAAAGATTCATTTATTTATTATATGTAAGTACACTGTAGCTGTCTTCAGACACTCCAGAAGAGGGCGTCAGATCTTGTTACAGATGGTTGTGAGCCACCATGTGGTTGCTGGGATTTGAACTTCAGACATTCGGAAGAGCAGTCGGGTGCTCTTACCCACTGAGCCATCTCACCAGCCCCCATTAGTTCATTTTTATCTCTGTCATTCAGTCAACATCACTGAGCAGTTACTGTGTGTCGTGGCCACACTCTGCAAGGCTCTAGGATAAGACACAGGCTCAAAAAAAAAAAAAAAAAAGTATATCTGAAATGTAAATAAAGAAAATATCTAGCCGGGCATGGTGGCACATGCCTTTAATCCCAGCACTCGGGAGACAGAGGCAGGCGGATTTCTGAGTTCTAGGCCAGCCTGGTCTACAAAGTGAGTTCCAGGACAGCCAGGGCTATACAGAGAAATCCTGTCTCGAAAAACCAAAAAAAAAAAAAAAAAAAAAAAAGTATATCTGAAATGACCTGATCAGTTTTCTCCTAAAGTCTGATGTTCACGCTCATGATCTTAAATCACTCAGAAAACTTTCTCAGCAGTTCTTGGGCTCCTGATACTCAAAATCCCTGTCTGGGATCATGCTTTGAAAGGCTCGGTGCTGGCAAACATAATTTCAGACACCAGAGGGCGATCATAACTTTAAAATACTTCCAAACCAAAAGGGCTGGGAGGGGGGTGGGATGACTTGGTCCAAAAAGGCTATGGGTGGATTTGTGGAGAAGCGCATAATCTAACAGCGATACAAGTCCAGTAACCAATCTATTGTCCCACTCCAGGCCTGAGATTTTGCCGATTTACCATAAAGCTCTGGTCCCTAATGGAGAATAACACAATGGAACCTGATGTCCATCAAAACAAAATAGGTCACAGCGGTTCCAAACCAACACCAGCCCCCATCACCCCCTACCCGCTCCTGGGGACGTTAGCTGCACCGGGACCTATGCGAGATGGAACGGAGAGCATCCACAGACATGCCATCAAGTTCGCGCTGAAGAGTCAGACAGGAGCGTTTGTTGGGCAACAGTTGTTTAAGCAATGGCTATTCAGTGGCTGAAGAGAACCGCACTCGACTAGCTACAGCGAGAAGACTAGCTGGCAGCACATCCTGGGGTGACCAGTCAGGACGCCCTTTCCCTCAACTGGAGGAGATCAATGTTGCCACGCAGCCAAATTTCAGTTTGTTTAAAGACAGCCTACAGAGCTTGCCTTCGATGTCCTGCTGGCCCGCAAGCCCAACCGCTACCCAGCCTGGGCTCGGAGATCCATTTCCAGTGTCACTTTTTGTTTAGTTTTTTACGTTTGGTTGATTTTCGTTTCTAAAGTGTTTTTGTCAAAGCCCGACATTCTCAAAACACAGGGTTTGAGGAGCTTTGGGGAAATACAAGCAAGAGAGGGTCAGAGCCAGGCCTAGTAGCTCCCTTTTGTAACCCTGTGGTACTTAGGAGGCTGAGGTGGGTGGGAGGACCTAGAGTTCAAGGCTAGCCTCGACAGTTTAATGACAGCCTGTTCCAAAGTAGAAAGGAAGAAGTACCCTCTCTAGCGCTCAGGGAAACCATAGAGGAGATGGTGGAAAGGTGAGATCGTGGATGATGAGAGTGTGGGAAAGGGTGAGAGGAAGAGGAGGAGAAATGTGTTCCAGGCAGTTACACAGTCTCACATTCTTAGCAGCCGATGGCCTGGGTGTCACCTGCAAAAGACTGGATCTGCTGGGCGGTGGTGGCTCACGCCTTTAATACCAGCACTTGGGAGGCAGAGGCAGGCAGATTTCTGAGTTCGAAGCCAGCCTGGTCTGCAGAGTGAGTTCCAGGACAGCCAGGGCTATACAGAGAAACACTGTCCCAACGCCCACCCCCCCAAAAAAAACAAACAAACCCACAAAAGACTGGATCTTCAAACTTGGGGATGTGGGGTGGGGCTCATAAGAAGTCTCCCCTCCCTGTGGTTAGAGGG
This sequence comes from Mus musculus, assembly GCF_000001635.26. Taxonomy (NCBI): domain Eukaryota; kingdom Metazoa; phylum Chordata; class Mammalia; order Rodentia; family Muridae; genus Mus; species Mus musculus. The sequence continues at coordinate 77,736,953 of NC_000084.6, read as the reverse complement.
CAAAAAGTCAAATGAATCCATTATGTATTATATAAATTGTATGCTGATACAAAAATTTTAAAAAGTAAATGAGAAGGCTGGGGTATTGTTAAGGGGAGGAGCACTAACATACCTAATGTGTTAAGGCCCTAGGTTCCATCCTATGTAGTATAAAACACAGAGAAGAGACAAACAGATCTCTGTGGGTTCAAGACTAGCCCGGTCTACATAGCAAGTTCTAGGTCAGTCAGAGCAGCATAGTGACACCCTGATTTTAATAACATCATCAATAACAACAACAATAATTTTGATAATATAAAACAGAGAGTTGGGCTCCCTGCAGCCTCCTCTTGCTTCCATGTTCACGAGTAGAGTCTGTTGGAGTGAGAAGGGAAGAGAGGAGACCGAGGGAGGAAAACGGCCGAAGTAGCCGAGCTGTACCCGGCCTGGAACTGTGAGACCCCAGCTCCCTGGCCTGCACATGGCCTATGGCAAGAACACACTGACATCAGTTGCTGCATGTTCACACCTCCTTGCCAAAATTTCCAAAGCTCCCGGTGCTCTCAAAACCCCAAGAGTTATAACTCATCAGACAAAACTTGGCCTGACCTGGATTTATTCATCGCCAGGACTTGGGAAAAAGCTCAGTTGTATAGGGAGAGACTATCTAGCATGTTGAGGCCCTGAGTTCCATCCTTAGCACCATAAGAGGAAAAAAAAATCTACTGGAGTAGACTTGAACAGTGTGGCCACTGACACCTGTGGCAACTGGTGCTGGTCTGGACCTCACTCGGACAGTATAGGTTTATGAGTCTCTGCTTTCTAGAATCTGAAATATCCTGAATTTTGGAACAGAGCTCGCCATGGGATCTTGTTCCGATTATGAAATCTGGCTCTCTGTCTTACCTTGGCCATTGTCCGTCTGTCCACGTGAAGATAGGCATGATGGATAGATCCCAAGGTGCCCCTTTCTTTTGACTGTGGGTAGGACCTTGTGATAAATCAGCTAGACTGGACTAAGTGAGAACTTAAGAGAATTGAAAGTGACTGTGAGGGCTGGTGAGATGGCTCAGTGGGTAAGAGCACCCAACTGCTTTTCCAAAGGTCCGGAGTTCAAATCCCAGCAACCACATGGTGGCTCACAACCATCTGTAACAAGATCTGATGCCCTCTTCTGGTGTGTCTGAAGACAGCTACAGTGTACTTACATATAATAAATAAATAAATCTTTTAAAAAAAAAAAAAGAAAGTGACTGTGAGATAAGGCCATATGCATATTCTCTGTCTGTCTGTCTGTCTGTCTGTCTGTCTCAGCTGAAATGCTTATCTCTTGCTGCCATAGGCCACCAGAACTCCAAGGTCTCTGGCTTTTAAGCTGTGTTCCTGTACGTTCTCAGGTCTTCACCTTCAAGCTAAGACTTGGTCCCAAGGTCTTTGGACATGAAATGTAGCGTGGCCAGCCTTGGATCTGTCTGGGAACTCCTCAGCCTTCATAATCACATGAACAGGCACCTCGATAAACCTCTTATTTAGCTAATTTTATTTTTTATTTTTGTTTGTAAGACAGGATTTCCCATGTTGTTTGGGTTTTCCTGGTCCAAAATCCTGGGACTAGGGAGGCGTGTGTACCAGCCTACATTCTTCCTGCTGTAACCTAAAACTGACAAGAATCGACTTACAGCAAGGAAAGCTTATGGTGGCTCACAGTCATAGGGTACAGGTCACCTTGACAGGGAAGACCTGGGGACAGAGGACAGTTATTGGTCGATTTAGCTGTGGCAGCTGGAGTCTGAAACTGCTACTCATATCTGGGCAACTCAAGAAGCAGAAAAGGAAATGTGAGTGTCCCACTGGCTTCCTCTTTCCATCACTTTACACAGCATGAGATCCCCACTCATGGGACAGCACAATCTGCCCACACTCAGGGCAGGTCTCCTCTCAGCCAGGCCTTTCTGAAAATGCCCTCAGAGACATAGGCAAGGTTAGCCTCACTGATCCAATCAAGTTGATAACGAAAACAAGCCACTCCATCCTGGCTTTAGGTCTGTCTGTTGGTCTCCTATTTGTGTTGGCCCTATGAACAATCCTACTAATATAGACCTGTCACTCGCTGCTAACTAACAGAATATGACAAAAAGAAGAGATTTTAATCCCTAGTGACATACATGCATACACATCACACACACACACACACACACACACATACACACACATAAAGTTGTCGTGGGACTGGAAGTGTAGCACATGAGAGGCCTGGCTTAAATGGATAAGTATGCCATTCTGTTGTAAGTAGACAGATGGGAGACCGCTGCAGACTGCTGGGCCGCCTTTACCTGTCTTCTCATCCAGCCAACCACCAGCAAGGGAATAAGAATTCTGCTAACAGGGCTGAAGAGATGGCTCAGCAATTCAGAACACTGCTTGCTCTTCCAGAGGTCCCGAGTTCAAGTCCCAGCAACCAAAAGGTGGCTCACAACCATCTGTAATGGGATCCAATGTCCTCTCTTGTTGTGTCTGGTTTTTTTTGTTTGTTTGTTTGTATTTTGTTTTGTTTTTCGAGACAGGGTTTCTCTGTGTAGCCCTGGCTGTCCTGGAACTCACTCTGTAGACCAGGCTGGCATCGAACTCAGACATTCACCTCTCTCTGCCTCCCAAGTGCTGGGATTAAAGGCATACACCACCACACCCGGCAAATAAATACATCTTTAAAAAAAAAAAGAAGAAAAAGAAAAAAGAATTCTGCTAATAGCCCAAGGAGTCTTGGGTGTCTTTCCTCAGCTAAGTCCCCAGGAGACATAGGCTGTTGTTCAGACCCTACTCTCAAAGCCTTGATCTCGGTTTTTGAGAGCTAAAAACAGTGCCAACTGATAATCAGCAGTCAGTGGTGTGGCTCTTCCACTCCAGAAACTCAGTTAAGGGACTTTTGGCTTAATCTGCTAGATGGAGCAATTGCTATGCTACCTGGGAGCTAGGGCCCAGGGATGCCCTTTAACCTCCCCAGGTCTCAGTTACTCACCTGTAGTGGGGATGGGTGTGGCTGCTCTAGGTCCTGGCCGGGAGTCTTTCAGGCTGGTACTGAGAGAGACCTGTACTGCCCCGTGGCTGATTCCTCCAGTGCTGCAGCTCTCAACCTGAGGGGCTTGAACCATCTTAAAAACACAGATATTTACATTATGACTCAAAACAGTAGCAAAATTACAGTTCTGAAGTAGCGACAAAATAATTTTATGGTGGGGTGGGGTCACCATAACATGAGGAGCTGTATTAAAGGGTTGCAGCATGGGAAGGTTGAGAATCACTGCGCTAGTGTGTAAGTGTGGGTTGGTGGGTCTGTCCCTCCCTTGAGAAAGCAGAGAGGACTGTGGGCCCAAGAGCCGGGATGCTAAAGCAGCTAACGCACAGGCAGAAGATATGCAGACAGCTGGGGACTCCTCCTGGGTGCCTCTTGACCCATCTGTTAGGCTGGCCACTGACTGCAGCTGGCTTGGCTCCTGGCTGCAGAGGGAGTCGGTTTTCAGGAGCAGGAAAAAGAAACAGTTCTCTTTTCCCGGCTTGGAAGGCAAGTTCCACTGTGCTAGACACTGGCCCTGTCATTTTTAGGAAAGGGAAAAGGTCACAGCTTGAGAGCCTTGTCCCAATGCTTTGGAAGCTCTTGGGCTTGTCCCCTAGAACTGGCCTGGACCCTCTGGAGCAGCAGAGGGAGGACTGGAGTCAGGTTTCCTGTTGGCTCTTGGTAAGCACCTGAAGCCACAAGGCTGTGCTTCTGTCCCCACCCAGCCAACTGCCTTGTCTCCCTACATCCCACCTCTCCATCGGTCCCACCCTCCCCAACACGCTTCACTCCGACCGACCACCCACTCATCCCAGGAGCAGTGAGTGCATCGTGAACCCTCCGCCTCCCCTCCCCCAACACTCTCTTTGCACACACAGCTAAACTCTCATCTGGCTAGCTAAAGGGATTGTCCCTTATTAAATTCCTCGGGGGATGATCTCATTAAACCTCGTTACGGGGCACTTCTATTTCAGGGACAGTAAATTTGCTGCAATCTATGGGCAGCTAGTTAATTGAAACCCGAGGAAGGGGCTGGGGGAGGGGGCGGCGGCCGTGGTAGAGAAGCCTGAACTGGGTGGCCCAGCCTGGAGCTGACGCAGGGAACTGGAGGAGGCTGAGGTACGGGGAGGAGCTGGGGTACACGTGAGGGCAGCTGATAAAGGGAAGACCTGAGCCTCAGAGGGGGAGGAGACAGAGCAGCCCGGTGCGGTAAGCTGGCCTTGTAGCTGCCTGCCAGGCCTTGCGCTCACCCCAGACTGCCAGAGAGTCCAGACTGGCCCCAAGTGATAAGGCCCTAGGCTGGGACGCGGCCACTGCAATGGAAAAGCAGGAGGAACAGGAGAACTTGGAAACTAATTTGATACGGGGATGAGGGAGAGAAAGGAGCCCAAGATGACCTCTAAAGATCCCTGGAGAACGGGGACAGGTGCCGGAGCGCAAGCCCAGCAGAGGCCTCAGCCCAGTGCCAAGTTAGTTTGCTCTATTGTTTCAATAGTCTGTCTTCACTCCCGTCTTCAGAAAGCGTTTCCCCGTCTTCCAGTTTTTCATCTATTCAGGCTTACATTCAGCTCCTAATCTTCTACCGCTCAGCTCTTAACTTAAGCTGAGTCCAGACAGGATCAGTACAAACAGGGGCACCGCCTGGGTCAGACTCTCCCTCGGAACCCCTGCAGAGCACTTAGCTGCACTCAGAACCTCCCTGACTTCAATTCCCTCACTACAAGCAGTTGTATAATTTCCAGGACAGCTGCAGAGGAGCCAAGGACATAATAAGCACCGGAAAGCGTCTGGTAGCAGGCCTCAGTGGCAGATGAGCTTGGAACTTCTGACAGTGCTTGGAGACAAGTGGCCTCTAACGCCTGCATTGTGGTTCTCTTAAGAGGCCTGGGCTTCACTGTGTGTAGAGGAAGACGGGAGGCTTTGGTGATTTCTCACAACTTTATTTTTTTCTTCTGTGTCGTTATTGAATGGCTGTGGAAGCGCCTGCCAGTGTGGTCTCAGGCTGAGGATGTAGCTGAGTGGTTGAGTGTGGGCCTAACAAGTGTGAGGGCCTGGGTTGGCTCCCGGCACTCCAGGAAAAAGGAAAGACATACTTCGGTTTCCATTGTACCGGTTCTTTGATTCTGGAAAAGGACAACAAAGGCTTGTGACATAAAACTTCATTGGTTTCCTTGTTATTTCCATGTAGCTAGGGTGCTCTCTGTATGAGCCACCATGTGGTTGCTGGGATTTGAACTCAGGACCTTCAGAAGAGCAGTCAGTGCTCTTAACCGCTGAGCCATCTCTCCAGCCCTTATTTTTATTTATATGTCTCTGTGTATGGATATGGATTTCCAGGGAGACCAGAAGAGAGTATCTGATCCCCTGGAGCTGAAGCTACTGACAGTTATGCACTGCCTGCTGTGGGTGTTAGGGACTGAATTCAGGCCAGTATGTACTCTTACGCAGACCCATCTCTCCAGCCCCTCTGGCCTGCCTCTCTCAGAAGGAAGAATGGCCTGCTTGAGACAAGAGCTGCTGGAGAGGAGCAGCCCTGACTCTCTGCAGAGCTTGCCTGCCTACAACCCCTTTCGCCAGCTCTCAGGAGAGGTGACTGTCCCAGTGCTAGGTTCAGTGTTGCTCTGGAGGGGCATTCTGTGGTCACACACTAGCCGGGCACTCTGCCGCAGGTGTCCATGAAGTTCCCACTGTATTTCTTACGGTCTTCTTCTCCATCCCTCCTACTTGCAGGTGACTGTCAGGCTGGTGGCTCCTAGTGTCAGGGACCTGGGTGAGAAGGGACCGAGGTTAACAGCCCTTCTCGACTTTCAAGAGAAATCTGAACTTGTTTCCACGCATGCTGTTGAGTGGGGAAGGGAAGTGGGTGAGAGGCGGGGAGGCATTTTGAGAGAAGCGGTTCTCTGAGCCTTGGTTGGGAGAAAGATGGCGCTGTGCCCTCCCTTGTACAGCCATCCATTTACAGAGGGGTCCTAAGAGAACCTTGGAGATTCCAGCCTTGGGAAAGGTCTCTTCTCTCATGGCACGAGGCCAGAGACCCTGCCATAGTGTATTGCTGGGTTTGGACAAGTGGGGAATGTGCATCATTGAAGGTCTAAATCCTGTGTTTTTGTACAGTTGGACTCTGGGAGTATCTAGCAGGGAAGGGAGAGAACGAGGCCTTGGTAATAATGAAATGAGCCCTTCTGGTAGCCCTTCCCACCGCTCCCACCGCACACAGACACATGTACTATAGAGATGTTGCCAGATCCCTAACTGACTGAGAATCTGCTCTATCCTTCCACACAGTTTTGGGGAATGTTTTGTCATTCCCGAGACTGGGTAGATGGTGGCCATCTTCACAGTGGCTTGTGCCAACTGGGCACAGAGGTAATCTCATCAAAGGGTGGGTGCTTTCAGGTGGAGACCAAAGGCCCAGCTAACTAATGAGTCCTTCCATTGTTCCAGCATTGAAGACCAGAGTGGAGAGGATGGCACAGATAAAGGTCAACCAACTGCAGATGAAGGCCTACCTAGAAGGGTCTGCGCAGGACAGGCAGAGTCCCTCCAGATCTGAAGACTATGCAGCCAGCTAGCACCAGGCCTACACCAGGGGACAAGACCAAGAATGAAGAGACCAAGGCTCCCTGCAGATCACATGGCCGATTCTCATTGCTTCCAACCTTGGCTGCCTGGAAGAACCTTATCTCTACATAGATACAGCCAGTGAGTCTACACTAGACAAGGCAACCAGAGACCAAAGAGAAGAAAAGGCAGAGCGGGGACATCCGGAGACAAGAGAGAAGCAACAGCTGTTGGCTTGGAATACCACAGAAAGAAACTTGAGGTAGCGGCTTGCCAGTCGGCTACTGTGAAACCAGAGGCATGGTATCTTTTCTGCCACTAGCCTGGCAGGCATTGACAGGGAGGTTGGCCTTGGCAGTGAGGGAGCATCCCCAATCCCAGTAGCCTGGGGCAATCTCTTTCTGGAAGACAGCGGCTTCCTTGCTTTTGCTGGCTCTTCCAGTTCACCATCACCTGAGAGTTTCCGGCTGTGAACACAGCCTGCCAAGGGGCAAGCTGAAGGAAACAGACTGCATGAGAAAATGGGGAACCTGTCAGGGTAGAAGCAAGCTTCCTGCAGCCCCATGGCACGGTTCTCCAGTTTGGGTTGCCTCTCATTTTGGCATGGATTTGAGGAGATGTGTTCTAAAGTTTCTGGAGAAAATTAGAAGGATTGCAAGTAAAGTTGGGTAGTGCTCTATGAAAAGGCCTGGAACATTCCACATTTGGATTCTTATATGTCTTCTTTTTGGGAGGGGGCATTTAAAACAGGGTTTCTCTGTCCTGGAACTCACTCTGTAGACCAGGCTGTCTTCAATCTCAGAAATCTGCCTGCCTTTGGCCCCTCTGTCCCCTAGTACTCAGATTAAAGGCGTGCGCCATCAACACCCACTGGATTCTTCTTTATTTTGATGTACTTGTGCTATGTAAGTGCTCTGACTGTCCCACTACCCAGCACACTGGAATCCTGGCTACACTTAATCCCAGCCCTGCTGGCTGTGAAAGAGGCTTCCTTACCCAAGACAGCGATTTCTCTCTCTCTCTCTTCCTCCCTTTCTTCCCCCCCCCCCCCTTTCTCTCTGAGTAATCACAACACCAATGTCAATAAGATAGGTGTGGGGCACTCGGAAGGCAGAGGCAGGCAGATTTCTGAGTTCAAGGCCAGCCTGGTCTACAAAGTGAGTTCCAGGACAGCCAGGGCTATACAGAGAAACCCTGTCTTGAAAAACAAACAAACAAACAAACAAACAAACACACACACACAAACAAACAAAGATAGGTGTGGGGCCATGAACCACAGACAGGTTTAGTTCTTTTTTATTATTTTGAGTTATTTCTCCTTAGACTGAAAGTTCCAGACTTTTCTGGCATTTCCCAGGTCTGGAAGGTCTGGCTTTGAGGCACAAGATCAACACGCACATGAATGTGTATTAGCCTGGCCCTATTGGGCTAACAGAATATGATGTGAAGGTTCCAAAAACTTGGCTTACTAATGAATCTATCCTACAGTCTAAAATCCCTACATTCTATGTCTCTCTTTGACAAATCCTGGGGAGGCATTTTTATTATTGGACGATGTATTCTATCATCTGGGGGACACCATATTGGTCATCTACCACTCCAACTTGACACAAGCTATAGTTGATGCATTTATAAAAAGATAAAGGGAGCAGGTGGGGGGGCTGGAGAGATGACTCAGCGGCTAAGAGCACTGACTGCTCTTCCAGAGGTCCGGAGTTCAATTCCCAGCAACCACATGGTGGCTCACAACCATCTGTAATGGGTTCTGAAGCCTTTTTCTGGTGTGTCTGAAGACAGCTGCATTATACAAATGTACATACAATAAATAAATAATTCTTTTTTAAAAAAGTGCCAGACAGTGGTGGCGCACGCCTTTAATCCCAGCACTTGGGAGGCAGAGGCAGGGGGATTTCTGAGTTCGAGGCCAGCCTGGTCTACAGAGTGAGTTCCAGGACAGCCAGGGCTACACAGAAAAACCCTGTCTCCAAAAACCAAAAACCATAAATAAATAAATAAATAAATAAATAAATAAAAATAAAGGGGGGATATATGTGTTCTATGGGGGTGTGGTAAGATGTGGGGGAAGGGGTGCCTCAGCAGGCCCATGCCAAGGCATCCCTTTCCTCCGAGGGACCAGCCACATGATGGTATAGTATAGAATACAGTTTATTCAGGGCACGGGGAGGGGAGTTAAGAGGGTAGTAGAGGCAGAGAAAGAGCAGGAGAACAAGAGAGGAGCAAGAGAGAGTAGAGGAGTAGAGGCCATGAGCACCTAGAGAGAAGGGGTGGTAGAGGAAAGTGGATCGGGAAAGAGTGAGAGAAACAAGAGACTAAGACAGCAAAGAGGGGGCAAGCAGCTGCTTTTATAGTGAGTCAGGCATATCTGGCTGTTGCCAGGTAACTGTGGGGTGGATCATACCTGGCTTATGTCACAACCTAAATAAAAGGCAGACCCAGGGCTGGAGAGATGGCTCAGCAGTTAAGAGCATCGACTGCTTTTCTGAAGGTCCTGAGTTCAAGTCCCAGAAACCCCATGGTGGCTCACAACCATCTGTAACGAGATCTGGCACCCCCTTCTGGAGTGTCTGAAGACAGCTACAGTGTACTTACAAATAATAAATAAATAAATCTTAAAAAAAAAAAAAAAGAAAAGAAAAGTCAGACCCTTCTGATCTCCCCCCCCCACCCCCTTCTCCTTCATCTTTGTGGCTACCTTTGCCCTCTTCCCCCACGTGGAGTGGAACTGTATTGGCTTGGTATTAGCTTGGTGTGATCTGTCTGGTTGCAAGCCGTGGTGATTCTAACACAATAGTTATCTGAGAGAAGGGGACCTCAATGGAGAAAATACCTCTGTGAGATCCAGCCGTATGTAAGCCTGGAGAACATTTTCTTAGTGATTGATGGAGGGAGGCTCAGTCCATGTGGGTGGTGCCCTCTTTGGGCTGACGGTTCTAGGTCCTATAAGACAGCCGGCTGAGCAAGTAGGCAGTGCCCCTCCACCATTCCTGACTGGTTTGAAGCTCTACTTTGGCTTCCCTCAAAGGACTGTGACTGAGGATATCTAACCCTTTCCTTCCCGACTCGCTTTTGATCATGGTGGCATGTTCTATCTCACTATAGCAATAGTGACCCTAACTAGGACATGCTCCAACTTCACAGTTTTGATTTAGGTAGGGTTTCCTCTGGTGATGAGAATTCATCCAGGAGATGGGGTTTTTACTATCCCATTAAAGAAAACCTTAGAAGCCGGGCGTGGTGGCACACGCCTTTAATCCCAGCACTCAGAGGCAGGCAGATTTCTGAGTTCGAGGCCAGCCTGGTCTACAAAGTGAGTTCCAGGACAGCCAGGGCTATACAGAGAAACCCTGTCTCACCCCCCCCCTCCCGAAAAGAAAAGAAAAGAAAAGAAAAGAAAAGAAAAGAAAAGAAAAGCTTAGGCCCCCAAGGGCAGGCTTCCTCTGACACATTTTATGCATTCTTCAGTCTGACCTGCAATCTGTGGGTGTGGGTTCTCTCTGCTTACAGGGAATGGGGCTGGCTTGAGCACTAACTCTCTGGCTTTTCTGGTCTATTATACTTTTGTCAAGCCCGTGTAAACGTTCATGGCTTTTCAATGCCTGTCCTTGCTCTGAAATATCGACATGGAGACCTGGTATTTTTATTGATGAGCTTCATGCGCTATAGCGGGCAGATTCTGAGCTATTGTAACCCGACTATGCTGGTCTGACCTACTTTCCAAGCACATGGAGATACCTGCCATGTGGTGTCTCCTTGGCCTTCTTCATGGTACCTCATCTGACCTCCTGGTGAATTGCTTCCCTCTTTTTCCACCCGGGACCTGCCCCCCAGTGGAATTGGAAGCCCCACCTTATTCTTTCCTGCCTAGCTTCTGGCTGATCAGAGGTGAAGGAAAACATTTTTTACACAACATTTAGACAGGAGTTATTTGACAATGCCAGCATTGGGACTGTAACCAGATCTCTGGGCAGAGTGATCAGCACTGAACACACAGTGCACAAAACCATCCCCCAACGAACCAGACTTCACTCGGGGAAGCCTGCAGGTCAGTCCAGGAGGGACTTGGAGATGTTTTTCTCTTGAGCCGGTGCTTTGTCCTTTGGTGGCTTGAACTAGCAAGGAAGAAAGCCCAGATGGAAACAAAAGGCCAGAGGAAGCTGGACACAATGGTGCATACCCATAACCCCAGCACTGGGGAGATGCAGATAGAAGAACCAAGAGTTCAAGGCCAGCCTGGCCTATACAAGACCCTAGCTCAACGATAGGCAGTAGTGGCGCATGCCTTTAATACCAGCACTCGGGAGGATTTCTTTTTTTTTTTTTTAAAGATTTATTTATTATTTGTAAGTACACTGTAGCTGTCTTCAGACACACCAGAAGAGGGCATCAGATCTCATTACGGATGGTTGTGAGCCACCATGTGGTTGCTGGGATTTGAACTCTGGACCTTTGGAAGAGCAGTCGGGTGCTCTTACCCACTGAGCCATCTCACCAGCCCGGGAGGATTTCTGAGTTCGAGGCCAGTCTGGTCTACAAAGTGAGTTCCAGGACAGCCAGGGAGACACAGAGAAACCCTGTCTAGAAACAAACAAACAAACAAACAAAGACCCTGACTCAAAATATAGACTAAAGCAAGCAAGCAAACAAAAATGGCTGGAGCAATTGCTCTAGAAAGAGAGATTTGTAAAAACATACTGTGGTTGTTTGAAAGAAAATGGCCTCATAAGGCCATAGGGAGTGGCACTATTGGGAGGTGTGCCTTGTTGGAATACGTACGACGTTGTGGGAGAAGGTGTGTCCCTGGAGAGTGGGCTTTGAGGTTTCAGAGGCTCAAGCCAGGCGGAATGGTCCACTGTCTCTTCCTGTTACTGGCAGATCCAGATTAGAGCTCTCAGCTACATTTCCAGCACCATGTTTGCCTACTCGATGCTCTATTTCCCACTGTACTGGCTGGTTTTATGTGTCAACTTGACGCAGGCTGGGGTTATCACAGAGAAAGGAGCTTCAGTTGGGGAGGTACCTCCATAAGATCCAGCTGTGGGGCATTTTTTCAATTAGTGATCAAGGGGGAAAGGCCCCTTGTGGGTGGGACCATCTCTGGGCTGGTAGTCTTGGTTCTATAAGAGAGCAGGCTGAGCAAGCCAGGGGAAGCAAGCCAGTAGAGAACATCCCTCCATGGCCTCTGCATGAGCTCCTGCTTTCTGACCTGCTTGAGTTCCAGTCCTGACTTCCTTGGTGATGAACAGCAGTATGGAAGTGTAAGCTGAATAAACCCTTTCCTCCCCAACTTGCTTCTTGGTCATGATGTTTGTGCAGGAATAGAAACCCTGACTAAGACACCCACCATGGACGATAATGGACGTAACCTCTGAACTGTAAGCCAGCCCCAAGTAAATGTTTTCCTTTTTGAGAGCGGCCATGGTCACAGTGTCTCTTCACATCAATAGAAACCCGGCTGAAGACACATGCTATGACTCTTGGCCTCTTACAAAACAAGACCTTGGCCTCTCAAGTCTCCTTTTACTCGGGGTTACTAAGGAGCTGCTTGAGACCCCGGAAACCATTCCCAGCTCCTTGCTGTTCTGTGGTCCAGGGGCATTAACTTGTTGCCTCTCTCAGGGGCTGGCTCTGCAAATCTCTTCTTAGTCTTTCCCCTGGATGCTTCTTCTGTCCCCAAGGCCTGGTGCCTTTGAACAATTCCCTAGGGGAGCATCACACCAGAGAAGCTGTGGATTCACTTTTAGGTGACAGTTACTTCAGTCAGTTGGTCGAGGCGCCCTACTGAGTGCTTGTACTGTTCTCGTGGTGTCAGATGCTCTGCACTTTAGACACACAAGGAGTCTTTCCCCCTCCCCCATGGTGCCAAGGCTTGAAGAGGACAGCTCAGGAACTTTGGAGAATTCTACCAGACCCCTCCCCTCCTGGAAGAGAAAGGTCATAGAACACTTAGGCACCCCCACCCCCAGCCCCCTGGAAGGGAGAAGCTAATTACATTTCTCAGACCACAGCGGGGGACAGACCGTTGACCACCTGCACATAAGGGAAGCTGAGAGCAGTAGACACATTCCTCAGGGCTGGAGGGACCGTCGGCCCTCCACAGCCAAGGAAAACCCTTGCTACCTCATTTCCTAAAGACCAATCAGTTTAGAGGGCGCACTGTTCCGCCAATCATATTGTGCCTAGTTGCTGCTGCTCTAAAAAGTGTATAAACACTTACCAAACAGGCTGCGAGAGGTCACCGCCTCTCCTTTGGATGTAGGGTGACCCCAATGCATTGGAACAATAAATCCCTCTTGCTTTCTGCATGCGTTGTTCACTCAGGGGTGAACACTCAGGTAAGCTAAGGCTCGCCAGAGTCTTACAGGCTAAGTTCCTCCCAACCCTCCAACCCGCACAGGTGGAACTGGAGGCTGGGAGTCACAGGCAGCAGAACAAGGTTTGGTTGACTTCCACTGGCTCCATTTGGTGTTGGTGACCTTGGGCAAGTCAACCGCTTCCTGCTTACTCAGCATTTCCTTGGCCTCTTCTGTAAAGTCCTCGGGTGTCTGCAAAAGAATACAATTAACGGGGCTGGTGAGATGGCTCAGTGGGTAAGAGCACCCGACTGCTCTTCCAAAGGTCCGGAGTTCAAACCCCAGCAACCACATGGTGGCTCACAACCATCTGTAACAAGATCTGACTGCCTCTTCTGGAGTGTCTGAAGACAGCTACAGTGTACTTACATATAATAAATAAATAAATAAATAAATAAATCTTTAAAAAAAAAAAGAATACAATTAACAATACCCACTGAAACCTCCTACCAGTCCTGTTTAGAGAACCTAATAAACTCTTATGAGCTGAGACTGAGGGAGGTGGATCCCACTTGGGGGCTAGCCTGAGTTACTGCCTAGAGACGGCTCAGTGATTAAGAGCCCTTGTTTTTGAAGAGAACCCCAGTTTGGTTCCTGGCACCCACATGGTGGCTTCCAGCCATCCCTAAGTCCAGTTTCCAGGGGATGCGATGCTCTCAAGCACCAGGCACACGTGTGGTACACATAGGACTTGGTAAAACACTCAACTCATACTTGTAACATAGAAATAAATGGATCAAAAAAAATTAAAATCTCTATTAACAAAAGCATACTTGGGGTCTGGAGTAATGGCTCAGCAGTTAAGAGCACAGACTGCTCTTCCAAAGGTCCTGAGTTCAATTCCCAGCAACTACACGGTGGCTCACAACCACCCGTAACAATATCTGACTCCATCTCCTGGAGTGTCTGAAGACAGCTACAGTGTAACTTATATATAATAAATAAATAAACAAAAAAACAAAAAAACAAAAGCATACTTAGCCGAGCCTGGTGGCGCACGCTTTTAATCCCAGCACTTGGGAGGCAGAGGCAGGTGATTTCTGAGTTCGAGGCCAGCCTGGTCTACAAAGTGAGGTCCAGGTCAGCCAGAGCTATACAAAGAAACCCTGTCTCAAAAAAAAAAAAAACAAAAAAACAAAAACAAAAACACAAAAAAAAAAAAACCCAAACAAACAAACAAAAGCATACTTATGAAAGGGTTCACATCGCGGATACACATGTATATTTGTTGGTATTAATATGAATAGAAAAAGGGAACAAATCGGAGGTCTGGACGACTGGCCTAGTGGTAGACTGGGCGCTTAGAATGTTCAAGGCACTGCGGATACTCCCCAACAACTCAAATAATGGGAGTGGTGGGGAGAAGCGCCCAAAGGGATGCTTGTGGAGGTGCTTGAACTATGCGCTTGCCCTGAGAAGGGAGTGGCCAAAGCTGCCCTTCTGCAACCCAGTCTTTGAGCCCTACCCTCTGTGAAGGCGCCCTTTCCATCCCGTCCTTGCTCTTTTTTTTTTTTTTTTTTTTTTTTGGTTTTTCGAGACAGGGTTTCTCTATATAGTCTTGGCTGCCCTGGAACTCACTTTGTAGACCAGGCTGGCCTCGAACTCAGAAATCCGCCTGTCTCTGCCTCCCAAGTGCTGGGATTAAAGGCGTGCGACACCACCGCCCGGCTCCTTCCTTGCTCTTAAGATTCATGGCTTCCTCTCACATGTCCCTGTATCAATTAAAGATCTCAAAAGAGCAGAGAAAGCTTGTTTTCCAAAACCATGCCCTTGGGACAGGAACACAGCTCAGCGGCAGGAGATTGCTCACCAGAAGGCCTCCCGCTGGGAGTAGAGGAAGCCTGGGCTTTACCTTGGGTAGCCGCTGCACCTTTGCGCATGCTCAGTTGGAGGACACAGCAAGATGGATGAAAGGTCTGGGGTGTTTAAAATGGTGGGTAGGAGGACTACAGGGATTCCCGGCGGGATGGAGCTGCTGAGTGTAGCTGTGTTACTTAAGGAGCAGCAGTGTTTGGGGGTGGGGGGTGAGGTGTGGGGGGCAGGTGACCACGGTCTCTTCCAGGATCCCCGATTTTACTTTCCTTCTCCCCAAAACCTGGTCAGGAGAACTGTCTTCTCTGAGCCTGTCTGGTCCACAGAACCTTCCTTGCCGCCTGTGGAGATGATTATCCACAAAGCTTCCCACCGCAGACCTTGCTTAGGTCTGGCCTTCTCAGGCTATCTTTGGAATACAACTAACGGGCAGTGCACTTGCTGGCCCTCGACAGCCAGGCAGTCACGATAGGTGCACATGAGGCGTAGGAGCAGCTTTGTTTAACTTAACATACTCAGTTCAAAACAAAAGGATTTTTCAAAGTCAAGTTTTAGGACACTGTGTGCGGTCCCCTCCTCACCTCCCTTGGGCCAGGGGGTGAGAAGGTGAGGAGGGACGGCCAATTCTTTGACACCAGTGAAGTATCCAATAAATCAGCCCCGCTCAGACAGTGTCACCTAAATGCCGCAGTCTAGAGGGCTCAGTAGGTTAGATGGTCCTGCTTCTGAGCCCAGCAAGGTTCCCAGATCTGAAAACTGGGAGGGTGGGGTTACCATAATCTGCATTTATATTTGGCAGAAGAATTCACAGAACTCAGGGTTTAATGAACCTTACTACTAACGGTGCATTATACTTTAGCCCACGTCCTGAATTTTTTGAGATAAGGTCTCATTATGTTGCCTTGGCTGGCTTTGAACTCACTATGGTAGACCAGGCTGGACTCAACCTTGCGGCAGCCATCCTGCCCCACCCTCCTGAGTCCTAGGAATACTAGTGTGGGCCACCATGGTCCATTTATTATCTCCATACGGAATCTCACTGTAGTTCAGGATGGCTTCAAACTCACTCTCCTCCTGCCTCAGCAGCTTATTTGTTGGGATTAGAGGCACTTGTGGTATCTGGATTTATGTATAATTTTCTTGTGTGTGTGTGTATGTGTGTGTGTGTGTGCACGCGCGCGCGCGCACACGCATGTGCATGTGTTGCTGGGGATGGAATCTAATGCCTCGTTCATATTGGGCAAATGTCCTACCACTTAGTTCCAGTCTCAGCTCTATCAGTTCCTTATAAAGTACACATCCAAGAGTCCAAAGGACAGAGAGGCAAGGAAAGGGTCCGAGGTTAGCTAGAAGCTCCATGCCTTACCCAGTGTAGGGCATAGCCCCAGAACTCCTCAAATCCCATCATTTTGGGGGGAATTTATTAAGGTTTCATTACACAGCCTTGCATGATTAAATAATCAGCCATTGGTGGGTATAGGACATGCCTGAAATTCATAGGTGATAGGATAGGTTATTTTTCCACCTGTGAAGTGAGCCCATTCAAGCCAGACTAGAATATGTTAAAGGCAGGCTTATTGGGAAGCTGCTCTTGGCTGAGCTCACTGGCCCAAAGGACCACGGCCAGGGAAGTCACCATGGGGAGAAAAGTGGGGTGGGGGTGGGGTGAGAAAGAAAGGCTACAAGCGCAGAGAGAGAGAAGGGAAAAAAGGAGGAGGAAGAGAGGGGGGGAGGGAAAGATGGAGAGAAGGAGGAAGAGAGGGAGAGGGACAGAGAAAGAAAGAGCGAGCGAGAGAGGGAGAGAGAGAGAGAGAGCGCCAGAGCCAGCAATGTCTGGATTATACAGCCTCTTGCAGAGGTGGGGGGGTTAGGGGTCGGGGGGGGGGGGGAGGGAAGCTGGAAAGTTCAGGGTTGGGCGCAGGGTATGCCGGGTAGGGACTGAGGAATGCTGGGAGAACCTGGAGGCCAGGTGGGCTTTGATATGTAAAATATGCACCTCAATCCCCTGTCCCAGGAGAAACCAAACATCAGGCAGCTGAGAGGCAGGAGGATCTTGAGTCTGAGGCTAGAGTAGGGCTACATAGCAAGACCTTGCCTCAAACTAACCCCCTTTGGCCTTTGGCAAGCGAATCCTATCTCTAGCCCTCCTCCTTTTCCTGGGGTTGAAGGTGAGGATGGAGGTTGGGAGGAAGGTGGGGCTGAAAGTTCCACCCAGCATGGTAACTGTAGTTCTTGGAGGGTGTACTTAACCCCTTTTGTACCTGAATAACTGAAGGGTGTTTCTATGCTTGCTCTAGCCCATCCTGGCTCCCGAATAAATGACAGAGACTTGGTATATTTAATAACAAGCTTCAAGCCTAAGCTGGGCAGGTTCTGAGCCATTCTAACTCTCTATGGCTGCCTGGTCCCCACGGTGTGGTGCTTTACCTGTATCTGTGTCCTGCCCTGGCGCCCGCCCTCTGGTCCACGTGCGTCCTCGTGGCTGTTCTCTTTCAACCTCCTCCTAGTCCACCCATTTCCACATGGTTTCTCCACTTTTTCCTCCTTGCGGTCCTACTCTACCACTTTTCCCTGTCCCCCCACCCCCACCTCCCACCCCCAACCTGAATCAGAAGTCTCACCCCGTTCTCTTCTGCCCAGCTAAATGACTCATCAGCTCTTTTATTACCAATCCGGGCTGTTTTTTACATAACTTAGAGACCAGAGATGATTGACCTTGCCATAGTTAGGACCTAGAGATCAGTATCTGAAAACACAAAACACAAAACACAAAACCATCCCCCCCCCCCAGCTCTCTTAAGCTCTCCAGGTTCCCCCTAGGGTCTCGTCATTAGCACAAAGTCAGGCAGTGGGACGCCTATTGCTCAGAAGTCCCCAGGGTGTCAGGAACCTGGGTTGAGACTGGCCGAGTCCTATTGTAGGTTTATTCTGTCCCCTGGTGTTGCTCTTCCACACCATAATTTTCAGAACTGGGAGAGGCAAAGGCAGGGAGCGGAGACATTTCAAGAGCTCCTAGCAGTCTATCCCTTTCTTCTCAAGCTAAGGGTCTGTCTTCTGTAGCCACCCGCAGGGAACTTCTGAGGGTGGCATACCCTTGCCATTTCCTTCCCCGAGTTTTCCTTGTTTCCTCCAGAGACTTCAGGGGTAGCCTTTCCTTCTCTCAGAGCTCCTACTAGTCTCCTGGGTAGCTGGTTCAAGTCCTTCACTCTTTCTTCTCTGAACTATAACTGGGTAAGGAAAAGTCCAGCTTTCTATTTCTTCTTTTAAATTTTTAATAATATAATTTATATATATATATATATATATATATATATATATATATATATATATATATATAGAGAGAGAGAGAGAGAGAGAGAGAGCCACCATGGCTGCTGAAAATTGAACTCTTGAACTCAAGACCTCTGGAAGAGTAATCAGTGTTCTTTTTTTTTTTTTTTGATTTATTTATTATATGTAAGTACATTGTAGCTATCTTCAGACACACCAGAAGAGGAAGTCAGATCTCCTTACGGATGGTTGTGAGCCACCATGTGGTTGCTGGGATTTGAACTCTGGACCTTCGGAAGAGCAGTCGGGTGCTCTTACCCACTGAGCCATCTCACCAGCCCGTAATCAGTGTTCTTAACCACATCTCTCCACCCCCTTATTTTTATTTATATGAGTACACTGTAGCTGTTTTCAGACACACACTAGAACAGTACATCAGACCCCATCACAGATGGTTGTGAGCCACCATGTGGTTGCTGGGAATTGAACTCAGGACCTCTGTAAGAGCAGTCAGTGCTCTTAACCACTGAGCCATCTCTCCAGCTCATTTTTTTTTTTCAACAAGTTCTCACTTTGTAGTTCTACCCCGCCTGGAACTATGTAGATGAGGCTGGCCTTGAACTCACAGAGGACTGTGCCTGTGCTGGGAGTTCTCTATGCATCTCTCCCTTCACCTTCACCCTCAAGGGCATCAAGGGTGAACCTTCGAGACCGCAAGGACTCCAAGGTTCATCGAGGAGCTCACTCAAGTGCTTCAAGGTCATTGTGCTGGAGCGAGGGGGAGCCAGGTCCAAATTCAGACTTGGTGCTCTTTGGATCCCTTTGTCTCTCTCTCTCTCTCTTTTTTTTTTTTAAGATTTATTTATTTATTATATGTACACTGTAGCTGTCTTCAGACACTCCAGAAGAGGGCGTCAGATCTTGCTACAGATGGTTGTGAACTCCGGACCTTCGGAAGAGCAGTCGGGTGCTCTTACCCACTGAGCCATCTCACCAGCCCCCCTTTGTCTCTTTTAAGATACCCTTCCCTAGGAGGATGCAAAGTGATTCCGTGGGAGGATGCTCCAGGCAGGGCAAGTGAGTTAACTCTGGAAGCCGTCACTTGTCTGAGGTTACACGGCTATCACAGTGCAGAGCCTCAGCGTTGTCCCCAGAGTCCACCGCCGTGTACCTTCGACAGGGATTGAAAATACCACCAAGCCCATGGGGCTGCTATGAGCCTCAGAGGAATAAATCCATGTAAATAGCACAGTCTCTGTCACATAGTAAGAATGTAATAAAAGCCATTACTATCTCTTTCTCCCTTACTTAGGACTGGAAAGTTCTTGTGCCTATACCAGTTAGCAAAAATAAATGAAGTATATAAGGAATATATATATATATATATATATATATATACACAAAAAAAATGGCATCAGTATATCAAAGAAATCTCTGCACTTGCATGTTTACTACAGCCCTATTCATGAGATATGAACGTGATACTCGGTAGAGTATTATCCAGCATGAAATGAAATTTGACCATTTGCTGCAACCCGGAGGTTTGGATTGTTAAGTGGGGTATGTCAGGCAGCAAAGGACAAATGCTCAAACTGCGTGCTCTCACTTAAATGTTGTTGCATTGACTTTTCCAGGGAAAACGTGGAGGAAGCTGTCTATTCGTCCCAGATAGGACATCTGGGACAGGTCTAAGTCATGGTTCCACTCGAGTCCAACCTTGGAAACCAATGAGTTTACTGGTTATTACTGGAGCACAGGTGAGGGGCTACTTATGGGAGCTTGGAGGGTTTAAAGAGTGGTGACTTTAGGGAAGTTCTATCATGGAGTTCTGCCTTCAGTTGATCTTCTACCATATATACAACATATGCATATTATATATATGGCATGTGCATATATTACACATACATACCATATACATATATATATGATTCATGATCTTGAAACTTTCTAGGATATATATATATATATATATCCACCCCCAGTCATTACCCACCCTCCAGTTGCCACATGATCTATCTATCTATATATATATATCCTAGAAAGTTTTAAGATCATGTGGCAACTGGGGGGTAATGACTAGAACTCCAGGCTAAGATCCCAAGACACACCCCTGCTTTTTCCAGGATGTGTTAGCAGTCCCCTGTCACCATAGACCTAGTTATCACTGTATTGCTCCGTGCCCACTGCCATTACTATGGGGCTAACGCTATTTCTGCTACAAGATGGTCATGGGATAGCCATGCTTTGGCTTGTGTAAGAACTGACACTACGACACATGTAGAGGTTGAAGAGTTCCTCTCTGTACTGGCTTTGTGTGTCAACTTGACACAGGCTGGAATTATCACAGAGAAAGGAGCTTCAGTTGGGGAAATGCCTCCTTGAGATCCAGCTGTAAGGCATTTTCTCAATTAGTGATCAAGGGGGAAAGGCCCCTTGTGGGTGGAACCATCTCTGGGCTGGTAGTCTTGGGTTCTATAGAGAGCAGGCTGAGCAAGCCAGGGGAGGCAAGTCAGTAGAGAACATCCCTCCATGGCCTCTGCATCAGCTCCTGCTTCCTGACCTGCTTGAGTTCCAGTCCTGACTTCCTTGGTGATGAACAGCAGTATGGAAGTGTAAGCTGAATAAACCCTTTCCTTCCCAACTTGCTTCTTGGTCATGATGTTTGTGCAGCAATAGAAACCCTGACTAAGACACTCTCCCAGGAGAGGAGCACAGAGTAGGATAGTTGTTACCAGAGCCTGGGGAAGACACGTGGGGTTGGATCGGATGTAGAGAGATGGTTAAGAACAGGTGCCCCTGGATTGAAGGAAGAGCTTGCATTGCTTTGTAGCAGCAGGCTAGGATAACTGTGGCTGAAACAAGGAATCGAATACAACAGCTAGAAGAGAGGGTTTAAAATGCTTTCAATATAAGAAATGTCTGAGGTGATGGCTATGCCAGTCATGCTGATCTCATCATACATCATGCATGATTTGAAGTGGCACACTGTACCCACCCCACAAATGGCACAGCTATTACATGTGACTAAAACATACTTGCAAACTCCTGAGAGAGGGCTGGCAAGAAACCTCAGTGAGTAACCGTGCTTGCCTTGGAAGCCTGACTGAGTTTGATCCTCACAGAGAGCAGACTCCCAGGGGTTGTCTTCTGAGCTCACTGAATCTCTCTCTCTCTCTCTCTCTCTCTCTCTCTCTAACAGGATGATGATAATAATCCTGATTCAACTTGAGTGACCTAGTCTAAGGAGGTAACTGATGTTGATGGAGGTGTGTGAGCCTTTTCTTTTCTTTCTTTTTTTTTTGGTTTTTCGAGACAGGGTTTCTCTATGTAGCCCTGGCTGTCCTGGAACTCACTTTGTAGACCAGGCTGGCCTCGAAGTCAGAAATCTCCTGCCTCTGCCTCCCAAGTACTGGGATTAAAGGCTTGGGCCACCACTGCCCGGTCTTTTTATCTTTTTGTCTTACAGAGAGGCACTTTATTAGCAGGAATTGGCTGTGAACTCTCTTCCTCCAGATACTGTTAGAAACGATGGGGTGATGTCCCATAGCAAACAGAAACTCTGAAGGCTGACTGGGTCAGGGGTTTTGGTCCTGTTTCCTTCTATGGTCTGGAGTTCGAGATGCAGGGCAGCGAGAGCCAGCCAGGAGAGGACTCATCTCAGGAAACCTTTACCTTTGCTTTCACAAGTCGCTGGGCAAATGGGTGTTCTTTGCTAGAAAGACCAATGACACAGAAAAGTTATCTGAATGGTGCAGAGATGTGGCAGATGCCAAATACATTTCCCTCAGACGCTTATCAAGAGGCGCATTTGTTTTCCGTCTTTGCCTTCCATTTTCTCGGTCTGCGTCGTCTCCAGACTCCACACCAGAAATCAGAACATATCTTTACCAGTTTAACAGATCTCAAAACGGTGAGACCCTGTCTCAAAACTGGATAAAGGTCTGAGGACGTAACCGAGGGGTGAAGAATTGCCTCGCATCTGCAGGGACCAGTTCAATTCCCCGCAGTATAAATAAATAAACAAATAAATAAATAAATAAATAAATAAATTTTAAAAAAGGTACAGATGACTATCATTTTCTTCTCTTCCAAAACCTGCACTGCTCGTGGGGAGTCAGACCTTGCATTGTAAACTTGTCCTCCGCGTCGGTCTCTGGAGCTCTCTCTACATGCTAAGTGGAGACTCATTCATCCCATTTTCTCAAGGTCCCGAGCCCAACACGTGCCCCGAGCCCATTTTTAAGGTCCGGTCTGCAAAACTCCCAATAGTGTGTGTCACCCTTCCCAAGGCGGGCTGCCAAACCAAGGAGTGACTCTGCAGAGGTGGAATTCTGAGCGTCTGGAGGCGTGCGTTGGCTGGCGGAGCGGGGTCCCCTGGAGGACTGTGTCACCGGCAGGTGGCGCGCTCGCCGCAAGCCCCGCGGCGTTTCCAGAGCCCAAACTTGAACAGGACGTTAGTGCGGGTGTCGGAGCCGAGCAGTTCCCGGGAGCCGAGCTGTCTTTGGCCCCCGAGGGAAAGTGGGGAGCGAAAGAGATTGGACACCTTGCTGGGGTGACTCCACGAATCGGACATCGTGAGCTTCCTTCGGAAAGGCTTCTCGAGTGGGTGAGTACTGGGCAGCCCTCGGGAAGCGGAGCCCCATGCTTTTAAGGCTCGGGCTTTGCCCGGCCCGCCATCTCGGCCCTCCGAGACCGACGTTACCGGATCGAACGGAGGGCGCGCGCGCGCGAAAGCCCGGGAAGCGGGAGCGCTGGAGCCCGCGCTCAGCGGAGGGCGCGCGCGTGTGCGTGCGCGTCCCCGCCGCCAGATGGCGCTGCGCCGCTCGCTCCCGGCCGGCCGCCAGCTAGCTTAGGTTCCCGCCGCCGCGGCGGTCGCTCTAGCCGGCAGGCGCTGCTCTGTGGTTCCGGGCGGAAGTGAGGCGCAGAGCGGAACGGCCTCTGGTGACATTTTCTTGGGGCGGCGCGGACGACTGAAGGGAATTTGGTGTTGGAGGCTGCGGAGGCGGCGAGCTCCTCTCTGCCCCGCTGCAGGGGCTCCAGCCGCGCTCCTCTGCTCGCCGCTGGGAGTCGTCTGAGGAGAAGGGGGCGGCGGGGCCGAGTCTGCGGCCCGTCAAGCGCCGCCCGGGGTGGGCGCGTGCCCCGACGGGGCGCGCGGGGCCGGCGAGGAGGCGCGGACGGCGGGGCGCAGGTGAGGCACGGAGGGGCGCGGGGCCGCGGCCTTGGTGGCGGGGCGAGCCTCGGGGTCGGGGCTGCCTCCCGGGGAGGTGCTCGTGAGGTTGGAGGGGAGCGGGGCCGGGCTGCGGGCTCTGCGGCGTCCGAGCTTGGGGTCACGACGGCGGAGGCGCGGCCCGGACCCCTCGCCGGCTCGCCGCTGTGACCCTCGCGTCCTCTGCCCGCCCGTCGGAGTGCCCTCCCCCGGCCACCGGCACGGAGGGGACGGCGGGCTGAAGGGACCGCAGCCCCCCAGGCCGCGGAGTTGTGTTGGAGCAACTTTGCGGAGCCCGACCCGCGGGACGCTCGGTACCCGAGCCTGGCGCCCACCGCAGCCCGAGCGGAGCTGCCGAGAGCCCCCTCCCGCGGTGGCCTTGGAGGAGCGAGAAAGGGCTCCCCGGGCTTGGTGCTGGCCTCTGGCCGCTTCCTCGACTGTGGGTCGGCAGATCCCCGGGATCAGTGTGCGTGGGTCCCCGACGTTGACCTGCGACTTCGTCAACTTTAAAGGCCATCGCAGATGTATTCTGAGGACCCCCCCCCGCCCCCCAGATTAAGGACTCTATTGCCTCCCCGGATTTCCCATAGGACACCACCAGTATCACTTCTCACCGTTTATCTCAAAGCATTTATTTTTATAGTGTAGTGTAGTGTGTGTGTGTTTTAATGGAGCAGCCTCTGGTCAGACTCGTCTGCCATTCATTCTTGCCTTAAATTGCCCTATCTTTATCATAGAGAGGCTCGCCGGTTGAAGAAAAAGCACCCTGCGTGCAGCCCTTCCAGATCCTTCCCCTCTCGGTGCAGTTTGTGCTTGCAGTGCTTTTTGCTTTTGGGTTTAGGCCCTTGTATCTGAATCTTTGCATTCGTTTGGGTGAACGTTCCACCGATCATGCTTTGTAAAGGCTGGGCCTTAATTATAAATGGGTCTGATAGTTTGCTTATAGTATCGTTAGGCTCAAGTTAACCGTTTGACTTGCTCCCTTTCTCCTCTTGGGATATTTTAAGGATGGAGGCTATTAACTTTGCAGTGTAGTTTTGCTGATCCTGGCAATCTGGATTTCTCCAGTAATCAGAGCATTGCCTTTTGGTTTAACAAGCAGTTTAGAGACCGACATATGTATCATCTCCTATCTTGAAGAATTAAGGCAGTAAACCCCCCTCCTTGTTGGAGAATCATATTTATATGCTATTATAACGTTAACTAGAGTGTGCATGTTGTCGATAAATGTGTAGTTAATAAATTTGAATTTAGGAAGCAAGATGGACTTGATGCTACTTTAAAAAGAATTTGACCAAAATTTTAATTAATTTCTGCTACATGACAAAAATATTTTTAACAAATAAATTGACTTTCTTTAGCATTCCTCTCAGTAGTACTGTTTTTTGTTTGTTTATTTTGGTATTCGTTTTTGGTTTTCAAGACAAAGTTTCTCTCTCTGTGATGTCCTGGAACTAGCTTTGTAGACTAGGTTGACCCTGAACTCCGAGATCCCTTTGCCTCTGCCTCCCAAGTGATAGGAATAAGATGTGTGCAACTGGGCTGGAGAGATGGCTCAGCCGTTAAAGGCTAGGCTCACAACCAAAAATATAAGATGTGTGCAACTGCAGCTGGCCCTGTAATGCTGAATTCTTAAAATGGTAAACTACTACTACTCCGTCTCTGTCCCTCTTTCCCCCAACAATTGTGTGTGTGTGTGTGAGAGGGGGGGTGGCGGTGGTGGTGTGTAGCACAGACTGGTTTTGAACTCCTGATTCTCCTGCTTCCATCTTCCAAATGCTAGCTAGGATTACAAGGGTTAAATTAACATGGGTGTAAACATCAAAATAAATGTGTAGAATTTGAAAGACAAGGAGAAAAGGCAAGATAGCTGTGACTAGAGGTCCAAGTTAGTCAGAGTTTTTTCTTTTTTTAAGCTAGTCTCACCTTATAGCTCAGGACAGTCTCAATCCTCCTGCCTCACCTTGCGTGCTCAGATTTTTCAGTTTGAGTTAAATGTTTCTGTTTGGGTGCACGTACTGTTTCATTAAGTGGAGGTCGGAGGAGTTTGTGGGAGTTGGCTCTCTATTTACATCATGTAGCTCTCAAGCACTGGGGCAGGTGTCTAACTTACCGAGCCATATTGTAGGCTCCATAAGTCAGATTTCTTAGGGAAATGCCACTTCAACTTTATGGATTTTGAAACAAGAAACTTGCCCACTGTTAGCTTCATATTAAATTCACAGTGCCTTTGTAATTTAGCTTGTTTGTATGTTTGTATGTATGTATGTATGTATTGGTGTGTTTGTATGTTGGGGAGGGAGGGACAGGGTCCAGGCTGGCCATGAATTCTTTGTAGCAGTCTCTATACCTTTGCCTCTGGATTGCAAGTGTGTGCCATTACTTGTGGTATTATTCACCCTTAATATGTATTCATATGAGACTGTCATGATACTGTTTGTTTTATGTGAGTAATTCAAGCCCTACATAATGAAAATAGGTTTAACTTTAACTTTCAAGTATAATGCAATTCTGCTAGAGCAGTACTCTCAACCTGTGGGTCCCAACCTCTTTGGGGGCCAAACAATAACAAGAGGTCCCATTATCAGATATCTGGCACATCAGATATTTACATTATGATTCATAATAATAGCAAAATCACAGCTATGAAGTA
Organism: Mus musculus; assembly: GCF_000001635.26. NCBI lineage: Eukaryota > Metazoa > Chordata > Mammalia > Rodentia > Muridae > Mus > Mus musculus. The sequence continues at coordinate 77,711,049 of NC_000084.6, read as the reverse complement.
GCAACAAAATCATTTAATGGTTGTGGGGTCAGCACAGCATGAAGAACTGTATTAAAGGGTTGCAGTGTTGGGAAGGCTGAGAACCACTGCACGAGATGGAACGTGGAACGCCGTGTTCAGTGCATGGTCTTCATTGTCTTACTCTTACTCAGCTTTGTGTTGATGTCAATACTTTGGAACTTTTTTTTTTTTTTTTGGTTTTTCGAGACAGGGTTTCTCTGTATAGCCCTGGCTGTCCTGGAGCTCACTTTGTAGACCAGGCTGGCCTCAACTTTGGAACTTTTTATATTCATATTTCTGGCATTGATACTTTAATTCTTTTTACTGAGCCGGGTAGGATGACCTATGCCTGTAATCCAAACCGAGGCAGAAAGATTGCTTTGAGTTCAAGGCCAGCATGTGTAACATAGTGAGATTCAGGACAGCCTAGATTATAGTGTGGGATTGAATCTCAGAAATAAATGAATCTGTTTACTACAGAACTGATCATTTCTGTGAGCTTGTGTGGCTACTCATTATTTAAGAAGTTGTTTTTGGGGCTGGTGAGATGGCTCAGTGGGTAAGAGCACCCGACTGCTCTCCCGAAGGTCAGGAGTTCAAATCCCAGCAACCACATGGTGGCTCATAACCATCTGTAACAAGATCTGACGCCCTCTTCTGGAGTGTCTGAAGACAGCTACAGTATACTTACATATAATAAATAAATAAATCTTTAAAAAAAAAAAAAAAAAAAAAAAAAAAAAAAAAAAAAGAAGTTGTTTTTACAGTTTTGCTCCAACACGTACATGAAGAGACATGATAGATAGGCACTTTGAGTATTTTTCTTCCCTTTTAAAGCTTGGATATAGTAGCAACCCAATCCTTAATTTGGTAACTTTATTAAAAATTATCTTAGACCTCCATTTTCCTGCATATAATTAAGTGTATGAAAATAACTTATAGAGTATTTACTCAGTTGACAATGCTTGAAAACTCCAGCAAAATACATTATTAATGTGTGTTCTCTGCATAATGATTTTAAGTATGTTATTGTTGTGGTGGTTATTTTTCATATCAATTAATTAATAAATTTAGAGGCAAAGTCTATATAGTCCTGGCTGGCCTGGAACTGTAGATACCAGGCTGGCTTCTAATTCATAGAGACCTATCTGCTTTTGCCTCCCCTAGTGATTTTAATATATTATTTTAAGAAAAATTTGGGGCCCAAATTTTTCTTTGTTAATGATAATTATGTAGGCAAAATAGAATAGACATAATATAAAAGTGATGATACCTAGAAGAGATACGGACAAAGAATGGACAAAGAAGACAATACAATATTCATGTGGGACTTTTTTTTTCCTGGTGAGATGAGTCTTAACTATGTAGCCTTGACTGGCCTGTAACTCACTGAGATCCCGCCTGCTTCTGCCTTGTCAGTCAGTGGTGGGATTAAAGGCATACCACACCCTGGCCTCATTTGGCACCTCTTTATCCTCAGCCCTAAGCTATTGATTCTTAATGCTTGCCAGTAGTTCTATAGAGCTATGATGGAGCATGCTCAAGAAACCTCGACTTTTGAACCTTAGGGGTTTTTGTTTTTTGTTTTTTGTCTTTTTGTCTTTTCCTTTTTGGTTTTTCGAGACAGGATTTCTCTGTGAACTTAAGGTTTGAGGTGAGTTTCTAGGCAAACGACAGGTCTAAGTGAACTCAAGTCTATCAAGTTCTGAGTTGCCTTGTGCTCTTAGGAGTGAGTGGCTGTGTTAGAAAGAGTAGGGCCAGGTCGGGAAGATTTCTTAGTTCGTTAAGGGTGTGTGTGTGTGGGGGGGTGTTGTGCATCTTTTTAAGATGCTTCCTCCTCTCTCAGAATGAGAGCTTAATTGAAGACAAAGTATTATAGCCCAGGCTGGCCTGGAATTTGTGATTGCCCCACTTAGCATTCGGAGTGCTGGAAGGCAGGCAGTTTGGTAGCCGCTGGGGTGGGAGCTAAGAGCTTCCATCCTGACTAACAAGCAGTAGGCAGAGATGGGGAGTGGGGAGACTGAGAATGGGCATGGTGTGGGCCACCCCCAGTGACACAAGGCCACATCCAATCCTTTCCAGTCTCACCAACTGGGGACCAAGCATTCGCATAAATGAACCTATGGGGCCATTCTTATTCAAACCACCACACTGGGAAAGTGCCTCTGCTGAGCCCTCTCCCTGGCCCTGATAGTTATTTTTCTTTAGTTACTTTGAATTTGACTATTGTCATGAAACTTTATAAAGACAATTTTGTCTGTCTTTGTCTTTTAAATGTACCTACTTTCCTTATTCTTTCTGAACTCTCATTACTGAACTTCAGGGAAAGAAACAGTGCTTCTTGTGTGGGCAGAATCTCTCTCAAAAGAGTGGGATTGATGTTCAGTCAGTTTTCGCACTCAGCCTACAGGGCCTGTGGAGCAGGGTGAGCTAAGAAAGCAACTTGTTCTTCTTTTCAGTGTCTCTGAGCTCCTAGAAGAGGAAACATGCAAACCATGTGTGTGTGTGTGTGTGTGTGTGTGTGTGTATAAACATATAAATATATAAACATAAATATATATTACAGACTTACCAGAATGTAGTAACAGCAGCTGGTGGTTCCTAATGTGACTAAAATTCTTTAGCCCTTAGATTTGGTTAGTTCTATTTGGAATTTCTGAGTTTGACTTGGTTCTTGTAAATTTCTTTACTTAAAATAAGGAACTTTTCTTCACTTAGTCAATAGGTAGATGTTGTAAGTCCATAAAATATGAACTTGGCTTTATTTGCATATTTACCAGAATTTTTTTTTAGTTAGATAAAAAGTGTAATTCTTATCAGCAAATCCTACTTTGTGTGAATGTGGTGAATTTTACAAAGTGGTTAAATGGAAACCTCATTTACTGAGCTCTGAAGTGCCAGGTGGGGATGGGTACACAGACAGAATAGTCTCTAGCTAAGGAAAGGGTCTAGGGCACCAGGTGATTCCTAAGTCTCCTTCCTGCTGAGAATGGGAGGGAGAGGAAGTATGCTATAAGGGGAAAGCACAACAATTGTAGGCCAGAGCTGGGCTTTCCTTTGTAAGCCTTTTCAATAAGGGTTTGGGAAGCTGCAGGTTTTTCTTAAATGGCTCTCCAAGCTTAAAGTGCCTGGAGACAAGTCAGTTTTCTTTCTTTCTTTCTTTCTTTCTTTCTTTCTTTCTTTCTTTCTTCCTTCCTTCCTTCCTTCCTTCCTTCCTTCCTTCCTTCCTTCCTTTACTTCTTTATTTCTAAATACACTGCCATTTTCTTTGCAGAATGCATTTTTTCCACCTGAAATCAAGTTTATGTATTAATAAATTAGCATGGGTGGTTGTTCAAAGAGCATCAGTGATAAACCTATTAATATTTCTAGAGTGGCTATATTCAAAAAATTTAAAAAGATTTTATGATTTTTATTTTTATATGTCTCTGTGTTTGTGTAAATATGTACCACCACTTTGTGTTTACTCAAGGAGACCAGAAGACGGGGTTGGATCCCCAGGAGCTGGAATTACAGGCAGTTGTAAACTGCCTTTAGTGGGTTCTGGGGACTGAACTTAGGTCTGTAAGAGCAGAGGTCTTCTTTTAACCACTGAGCCCTTTTCCCCCACCCTCTAGAGCAGCCTTCTCCCCTCCCCTCCCCTCCCCTCCCCTCCCCTCCCCTCCCCTCCCCTCCCCTTCCCTTCCCTCTCCCATTTCTCACCTCCTTGGTTTTTTCCCCTTATACTCTCTTAAATTTGTTATATGGTGTGAATACTTGAATACTTGATACTTGAATTTTCTCAAACTTTATCTTGCCTCAGAGCAGCTGTTTCTAAGAATGTGTTTAAACTAGAATTGTGCTTTGCTAGTCTAGAAATTAAGTTTCTATTTTCATGGTTGACATTAGAGATTAAGATTACTGACTGAATTTTTTTTTTTAAATGGGGTCATCTGAGTTTTAGTAATAAGTTCTTATGTTTAGGGTCAGTATTTTGTTAGCTGCTGTGTAGTTAGACAAAGGTATTGGGGACAGGGAAGTTGGGTGTGGAGTATAAGACTCTAGGAAAACAGAGTTGTTTTCCTTTCTGTATTAAGAACAAAAACCTCATGTAGTTGATTTTAAACAGTGTCTTTCCTGTCTGCCATTGTGTTATCCTAGAACCGTGTTCTTTTGCCAGTGTTGTGGTGCACACCTGTGATCGCATTACTTGGAAGGTAGCAGATTGAGAGTTCAAGGTCACCCTCAGCTACTTAGTGAGTTTGAGCCAAGTTGGGTTTATGAGACCCTTTTCCTCCTAACAAAACAAAAGGGGTCCCAGTCACTAAGCATGACTATCTGAGTTTGACCCTGGGGTCTCACATTGAAGGAGAGAATGGACTCCTGCATGTTGTCTTCTGACTGCTTAGGAACATATGTGTACTGTGGTGCTCAAACCCACACATACAGGAAATAAAATTAAAAAAAATGTTTATTGAGGAAAGGTTGGGCGTTTTGTAATATTTTCACACAGGATCTCACTTTGTACCCCAGCCTGGCCTTGAACTCTAGACAGCCTTCCTGACTGAGCTTCCTGGATCTAGAATTGTGGGAATGAATCACTATGTCCATCTGATAAAAAGGCGTTTACATTTTTTATGGTGGATGGAGAAATGGCTCAGTGGTTAAGAGCACTGGCTGCTCTTCCAGAGGTCCTGAGTTCAATTCCCAGCAACCACATGGTGGCTTACAACCATCTGTAATGGGATTGTTTGCCCTCTTCTGGCATGTAGGCTCTATATGTAGATAAAGCACTCATACGTAAAATAAATGAAATCTTTAAAATTTTTTTTTTAAAAATTATGTTTAACATATCATAGGATGGACTCAGACTAACTGCATAGTTAAGGCTACTCTTGAATTCTTGATCATCTTGCCTCCATTTCCAAGTGCTGTGATTTATAGTCCTGCACCAGCATTCCTAGGTGAGAGGCATACTCACTCTTTTTTTATTTTTTCTGAGGCAGGGTTTCACTATGTAGTCTTTGCTGACCTGGAACTTGCTTTGTAGCTTCCCTAGTCCTTGGATTAAAGGACCACAACCATGTCTTTATTTTTTATTATTTGTTTATTATTATTTGTTATTTTTTTCTTTATTTTTAAAGATTACCTTTTAAAATGTATGTATGTGTGAGTGTAAAATGTGCACGTGAGTGCAGATGCCTGAGAGAGTCAGAAGAGGTTGTTGGGTCCGTTGGAGATAGCTGTGAGGCTCCTGATAATAGGTACTGGGACCTGAACTCCCTGCAAAACCCTATTGACCACTGAGCCTTGAAAAACATTCTTTTTTTTTTTAAAGATTTATATATTTTTATGTATGTGAATACACTGTAGCTGTCTTCACATTTACCAGAAGAGGGCATTGGATCCCATTACAGATGGTTGTGAGCCACCATGTGGTTGCTGGGAATTGAACTCTCTGGAAGATCAGTCAGTGCTCTTAATCTCTGAGCCATCTTTCTAGCCCTGAAAAAATTCTTAAATTAACATTTAATCATCAAGTGTTGTCTGTTTTTCTCAGCTGCAATCCAAAGAACAACTTGCTATGAGCCTGAACGTATGTATAGTAGATAGATTTTTGGCAGCCTTGCCTCACCTCGCCTCCCCCTCCCTCCCCTTCCCTTCCCCCTCCCCCCTCCCCCCTCCCCTCCCCTCCCCTCCCCTCCCCTCCCCTCCCCTTCCCTTCCCTTCCCTTCCCTTCCCTTCCCTTCCCTTCCCTCCCCCTCCCCCTTCCCCTCCCCTTCCCCCTTCCCCCTCACCTCCCTTTCCCCCTTCCCTTCCCCTTCCATTCCCTTCCCTTCCCCTTCCCTTACCTAGATCCCAGCATATGTGGTGACCTATGCTTTGAATCATCTGTGAAAGCTAGAATGACAAGAGCAAATGTTTTAGAGAAATTAAAGCTCATATCTTATATTATTCTTGATTTACAGTAATGGTGCTTTAGAATGAGTGCTTTGGAATCTTTTTCTTTGCTGAAGTGCTTTTTGCAGTTGGTAACTTCCTTAAACCTCCTACTTGATGCTCCTGTATTCTAGGTCCTGGTCAGGGCCAGGTGCATGCTAGAAGGGGTAGCATCTGCTCCATGAAGTGACTTGAGTAGCTGTTATCACTCCTGGCCTGTTCATAGGGCTCCTATCAGTTCAGAGAAGGTTGGCTGGCAGATATGCAAAGCTACCTTCCTGGTTGCAGTCTGGCAGTTTATATTTCTGTGCTTGTTAGGCAGGATCCTGCGTGTTCCTGATAACTCTGTTCGTCTTTATTAATTTCAGTCTTTTTTTATGTGCTCGACCCTTTGGCACTCAGTTTCCAGCCAACTTCACCCTTAAGGAAAGAAAAACCAAACAATTGTTAATCACAGTGAAGGATAATAAAGTTAATAATTCCAAGTGTAGTTCAGGGTTCTTCATTATTTCATGGATGTGTATTTATGGTTAGTTAGATCAAGAACCAAATACAGTCTTTGTATTGTTTAGTAATATCTAGTTCCTCTTTTTTTCTTTACACATCATGTATGAAGAAATCAAAATTTTCCCACAGTCTGAATTTGTTAGTTCTATTCCTGTAGTTGTGGTGAGCATGTTCTTCAGGCCCGTGCATATTTGTGAAGTGATGTCTTCTGTTAGGAGAATTGTTTGGTTCCTTTTCTGTGATGTATATTCTTTCTTGGTCAGTTTTTCTTGGATGGCAGAGTCTATAGTTAACGTTGAGTGCTCGCCTCAGGAGGCACATGTTTTGTTTTGTCTGTGATGATAACCTCTGTTGGTGGTAATTGGCCAGCTCCATTAATGAATTTCTCCTGTTTCATCATTTCCAGTTGGGAGTCTTTTTTTGCGCGTGTGTGCGTGTGTGTGTGTGTGTGTGTGTGTGTGGCCTCTTTAGTTCCCTTCTGAGAGTTGGGGAAGGATGAATTTGCTGTAGAGAAAAGACTTGTTTTGAACTTGTCTGTAGGTGTTTCTATTTTATTCCTAATCTTTGGTTACAGCATAGTTCACATTATTTGTGCTATGGCTTCTCAGTGGAAAAGCTAACCTAAAATCCTTGCAAATAATTGAAAGTTGTTGGGAAAGAAATTGTTTTTGAGGTATTGATACTTAGAGTACTGTTGTTACTAGGCTTAGTGCTCTATGCCTGTGATCCTAGTACTTGGGGGTATAAGCAGAAAGAATAGGAGTTCAAGGCTAGCCTGGGCTACATGAAACTGTCTTATAAAAACTCTCTTTGAAGCCGGGCAGTGGTGGTGCACGCCTTTAATCCCAGCACTGGGAAGGCAGAGGCAGGCGGATTTCTGATCCTCCCCCCCCCCCAAAAAAAAAAAAACAAACCTCTCTTTGAAGAGGTTATTTGTTATGACTATAGTCTGAATAATTAAATAATTCAAGTGTTAATTTTCTTAGATGATGGCTAGTATTGCAGTTCTCCATTTAATACATTTTTATAGCTATCTATAATTTTTTTTGATGTGGTGTTGGCGATTAAACATAGGACTTTGGGCATGCTAGGTAAATACTTTTTTTGTTTGTTTGTTTGTTTTCAGACAGGGTTTTTCTGTATAGCCCTGGCTGTCCTGGAACTCACTCTGTAGACCAGGCTGGCCTTGAACTCAGAAATTGCCCCACCCCCCACCCCCAGTGCTGGGATTAAAGGCCTGTGCCACCACTGCTCGGCTTGGTAAATACTCTTATACTTAGCTACATCCTGGGAGATTTATTTATTTATTTCTGAGTGTTTAGCCTGCGTGTAATAGGTGTGTGCTTTATATGTGTGTGCAGGGGGTCAGAAGAAGGTATGGGATACCCTGGAACTGGAAGTATGGGCTGTGGGCCACCATGTGGGTCCTGGCAACGGAACCTGGTCCTCTGCAAGTACTCTTAACCACTGAGCCATCTCTTCAGCCCTAGATCTTGGTTGTTTAAAGATAGGTCAGGGTGTCCTTGAACTCACAGCCTCCTGCCTCTGCCTCCTGTATGTTGGAATTGTAGGTATAAGCCTTGTTCACAGTGCTGCAGGAAGGATCAACTTGTTTAGTAATGGGTAAAGTAACATGGTTTTGATTTTTCCCCCCAGTGTTAGGGATGGAACCCAGGACCTTGCTTACCCTAGGTAAGCATCCTGTCATCACTGAATTGCATTCCTAGCTTGTAAAATACACAAAATCACTTTGTGGCAGTAGCTGCCCCACCCAGCACGAAGTGGGTGCACAGCACTGTTTGAAAGCCCTGCTTCATTCTAGTTTGATCTTTGTGTGTTACAGTTTGTCTTTCTAGTGTTTCTAGTCTGAATGTTTCCTGTTCTGTTTCTGTGATTAAGAGACTAAGCAGAGCCAGTAGTTAAGGCCAGCCTGGTCTGCATGTCAAGACCTGGGTTACATATGGAGACTCTCAGATTCACAGAGACCCACCAGCCTATGCCTCCCCAAATTCTAGGATTAAAAGCATGTACCACCATACCAGGTCATCATTCTTATTGTACATTTTAAGTGTAGAGATAGCTCAGACAAAGGAACTACATAAGTATAGCTAAATATCCACAACTTGGTTGGTTTTTGTTTGTTTTGTTTTGTTTTGTTTTTTGAGACAGGGTTTCTCTACATAGCTCAAGCTGTCCTGAACTTACCATGTAGACTAGGCAGGCCTTGAACGCACAGAGATTTTCCTTCCTCTGTCTCCTAAGTTCCGCTTCACCTGGCTACAACTTGTTCTTATTGATTCTTTTTTTTTTTTTTTTTAAATTTTTTTTTGAGGGGTGTTCTTGATTGCAGCTGTTAGAGAAATGTGTGTTGAAGACAGGACAATGTGTAGTTCTTTCTTTTCTTCTACCATGTGGGCTCAGGGATCAAACTTAGATATGGTAACAGGTATGTTGACATGCTGAGCCATCTCGCCAGCCCTAGTTTTGTTTTGTTTTGTTTTGTTTTGTTTTTCTTGACAACTTTTTTCAGTATAGTATTACAAGTAATTCAAGGAATCTATTTCCCAATCAGGAAATAAAATGTTGGTTTTATGTTTAAAGGAAAGTTATCAAAAAGCAGTATCCATAGATCTAGGCAAGCATCTACATACTATTTGCATATCCTGTAGATCTTTTGAAAAAGTAATTCATTTCTAAAGCCTTGTGTTGGTAAGAACACATTTATTGGTAAAGTCTGTCTTCAGAGAAAATAAACCAGAATGCTTTTTTTTTTTTTTTTTTTTTTTTGGTTTTTGAGACAGGGTTTCTCTGTATAGCCCTAGCTGTCCTGGAACTCACTTTGTAGACCAGGCTGGCTTTGAACTCAGAAATCCGCCTGCCTCTGCCTCCCAAGTGCCGGGATTAAAGGCGTGCGCCACCACGCCTGGCTAAACCAGAATATTCTTAAGATTCTATTTCCATACTCTAACAGGGATATATATATTTTTATTAGGGATTTTCCTCATTTACATTTCCAATGCTATCCCAAAAGTCCCCCATACCCCCCCCCCCCACTCCCCTACCCACCCACTCTCACATTTTGGCCCTTGAGTTCCCCTGTACTGGGTCATATAAAGTTTGCAAGTCCAATGGGCCTCTCCTAACAGAGATTTTTAGAATATATTTTTATTTATTTATGGGTTTGCTTGTCTGCATATGCACTGTGTGTGTGTGTGTTGGTATAGGTGCTCTGGATGTCAGGAGAGGACTTGGGAACCCCTGAACTGGAGTTACAGGTGGTCAAGAGCTGCTTGGTATAGGTGCTAGGGACTGAACCCAGATTCTCTGCAAGAGCAGCTAGTGTTCTTATCAACTGGGTTAATTCTCCATCCCCATCAGTATTTGTGTGTGTGTGCTGAGGCAAGCTCTCCTGTAGCCCAGGCTGGTCTTAAGTCCTAATCTTTCTGCCTCTATAGGCATGTACTAGCACACCAAGTTTCTATCCTGGGATAGAAGCCAGGCACCACACATAGATAAGCCCTCCCCAGCTGAGCCCTATCCCCAGGTCTTGCCTCAGCCTCTTGAGTATGCCCTACCATGCTCAGCTACACTTGTTTTCCATTTGTGTTAAATATTAAGACTGTGAGTGAGGGGTTATTTAGAACAGTAATGTAAGCCTTTTGCTATGGTCTTAATTTTTGTCTTCCCAAAATTTCTATGTTGAGATCTTTACTCCTAGCATTGGTGTTAGTAAGGTGAGGCCTTGGGAGGTGATTAGGTCATGAGAGATCTGCCAGAATGAGTGGGATTAGTGCCTTTATAAAAGAGGCCAGAGAAAGATTAGAAGAGATCAGGAGTGTTCAGGCTACATTGGCTGTAGGCATTGGCGGTAGGCATTGGAGAGGTATTAGATTGCTTCTCCCTTCCACCATGTGAGCATTCAGTGAGGAGGAGCATTCTGCAAGCCAGGAAGCAGACCCTGGCCAGATACTAGATCTGTATTAGGTTGCTAGTTGCTATGACTGGGAGAAATAAGCTCTGCTGTTTAAGCCACCTAGTCTCTGTAATGTTACAGAGGCAACCTGATTATACTTTTCTTCAAGAATTACTTTTGTTTTTAAAGATTTATTTATTATTATACATAAGTACACTGTAGCTGTCTTCAAACACACCAGAAGAGGGCGTCAGATCTCATTATGGGTGGTTGTGAGCCACCATATGGTTGCTGGGATTTGAACTCATGACCTTCGGAAGAGCAGTCAGGGCTCTTACCTGCTGAGCCATCTCTTCAGCCCTGTGTTTTTTTTTTTTTTTTTTTTTTTTTGAGATAGGGTTTCTCTGTATAGCCCTGGCGGGCCTCGAACTCGGAAATCCGACTGTCTTCTGCCTCCCAAGTGCTGGGATTAAAGGCATGTGCCATCACTGCACTGCCTGGCTACAAGAAATACTTTTTTTTTTTTTTTTTTTGAAGATTTACTTATTTATTATATGTAAGTACACTGTAGCTGTCCTCAGATACTCCAGAAGAGGGCATCAGATTTTGTTACGGATGGTTGGGAGCCACCATGTGGTTGCTGGGATTTGAACTCTGGACCTTCGGAAGAGCAGTCGGGTGCTCTTACCCACTGAGCCATCTCACCAGCCCCAAGAAATACTTTTAAGAAAACTCTGTGTGTGTGTGTGTGTGTATGTATGTATGTATGTATGACAATATGCACGTGTAGGTGAGTGTGTGTTTGGGGCAGATAAGAGTTTAGACCAGATTTCATTGTGTAGCCCTGGATAGCCTGGAACTTAATATGTAGACCAGGCTGGCCATGAATTTGCACTGTTTCTCCTTTCTCTGCCTCCTAAGTCCTTGGCTTATTTATTTAAAACAGAATGTTGTTTTAAAGCTCAGGTTGGCCCTGAACTTTAGCTTCTCAAATGCTGAGATTGCAGGCAGGAACTAGTATGTTTGGCTTAATTTTTTTTTCCTGGTTTTGTGTTTTTATTGGGGTTTTATCATGGGCAGGAGCTGCCACCACAAGGTATGCCCCTCCCACCAAGCATGTCCGTTCTACGGTGCTTTCTGGGACTTTTTTTTTTCTTTGTACTGTTCTTTGTGAAGTTAGCAGCAACTTCAGGCTCCTCAGAAAATTTCCTTTTCTTCTTAGGAAAGCTTAAATTTTTTTTAAAGGAGTCTGTGGCTGAGGAAAACTTATTTTAAAGGACTCTTTTAAATCTTCGTGCGGTTGTGTATTTGCCGTCTTTAGGGAAAGAGCTGAGGTAGAAGCCTTGCAAGTAGAAGGTCCTCCTGAACAATTGAGTCAAACCTTGTTTCAAAATAAAATTCAAAAGGGGCTGATGATATAGCCCAGTGGTAGAGCACTTGCCTAGTGTGCATTAGGTTTTGTTCCAACCCTCAGTAATAACAAAGCAAACTTTTACTTACTGAAGCAAAGTTGGGTTAGTTAACCTTCTTCTCCTCTTCCTCCTCTTCCTCTTCCTTCCCCCCTCCCCCTTACTATAAAGCCCTAGTTGGCCTGAAATTTGATATGTAGACCAGGCTGGCCTGGAACTAGCAGAGATCCATTGCAACCTCTGCCTTTGGAGTGCTGGGATTGAAGGTGTGTGCCACTACGCCTTGCCCTATTAAGGGGATCATAGCACAGATCTTACCGCAGAGGGTTAAAAGTAAGAGAAGCATTGAGAAAGAAGACGTGCATACCTAGGGCATGGTGAGTGTGAGCTTCTCTAGGAAGAGTAGCCTTATTTTCAAAACAGGGCTTATAGGCGTGCCAGCTTATGTGGTGCTAAACATCCAACCCTGGGCTCTGCGTGTGCTGTGCGAGTACTGTACCAAGTAAGCTCCAGCCCCAGCTCCAGGAACAACTCTTGCCTTTAAAGCAATACAATCTAATTCATCTGTTGGTAGAGACCTAGATGTTTAGAATGTTTATATTTGATTAAAAGAGGTTGCTAGTGTGGCATGGTCCAGGCTTGAAGCAGGGTGGAAATTCAGAAAGTATTCTAAATATATCTTTCTAAATATATCTTGGCCATTGACCTACATATTCTTTTCTTAGAAATGAGTATTTATTTCAAGCTAGTTATGATCAGTAATAAAAATTAATAAATTGATCTCAAAACCTAAAATAGAATTACTCAAAGATAGTTGTCAGTGTAGGTATACTTTGCTTTTTATGTGCTGGAGATCAAATCCAGGGCATCATGCTATGCTACAAGGATACATTTGGAGTTCCACATCACAGCAGGCTTGCTTTTGTTTTATTTTATTTTATTTTATTTTATTATTTTATTTTATTTTATTTTTTGATACGGGGCTTCTCTGTCTTGGCTGTCCTGGAATTCAGTATGTAGACCAGGCTGACTTCAAACTCAGAGATCTGCTTGTCTCTGCCTCCTGAGTTAAAGGCATGCACTACCACTGCCTAGCTATAGCTTTTAAAAAGCCTAAAAATTAGCAATAATATATTCAACGTTTAAAATAGAAAAGGTATGTGTGGTGGCACCTGTCTGTAATCCCAGCACTTGGGAGTGGAGGCAGGAAGACTAAGAGTTGAAATTAACCTTTGGTTCAAGGCCAGCCTGGCTACATACAACCATATTTCAAAATAAACCTTTTAAAATCCAAACCAGTTAACAAATCAAAAACTGGCACGAACTTGTGATCCTCTTGCTTTAGCTTCCTCCGTGCTGGGTTATAGACAAAGATTCTTGAGTATGTGTTTCGTTTTCTGTATGGCTAGAGGACATGTGTTTGTGTGTTTCTTCATGAGTTTCACCAGTTTTGTAGTGGAAGTGGGTATATCAGTTTCATCCAATTCTAGAATTGGAACTCACTGTACTATCTTTTAAAAAAAATTTTTTTTTAAAATGTCACCAAGTAGGGGGAGTGGGGGTGGGTGGATATGGGGGACTTTTGGTATAGCATTGGAAATGTAAATGAGCTAAATACCTAATAAAAAATGGAAAAAAAAAGTCACCAAGATGTCAACTATACTATACAACTTATTCTAAAACATTTAATATGGGAGTATTAATATTGTGTATTAAATCTATAAGAATTTTTAAAATAAATTTTAGAGTGTGTGTGTGTGTGTGTGTGTGTGTGTGTGTATTGGTGGGGGGGCACATGAACATGTGGATGTCAGGTAAAAACTTGTTGGAGTTGGCCCTAGGGGACAAACTCAGGTAGTTAGCAGGTTTGGTAGCAGACACCTCTACCCTTTGAGGTATCTCAACAGCTCCACTTGATTCATTTTTTATGATGTCAGGCTCTAGATAGTACACAGGTTTTTGTTGTCATTGCTGTATTTTTTTATTTGCTTTTTTGTGTATATCTTCTTGTGTGCTTTTCTTCTCTTCTTCTTTTTTTTTGTTTTTTTTTTTTTTTGTTTTTCTTTTCTTCCACAGATTTAAAGAAAATCTGTATAGGATTGTTCTTTGGGAGTTTGAATATATATATTTTAAAAGTGTATGCCACCATTGACTGGCTTCTTTTTTTTTTAAAGACTTATTTATTTATTTATAATATGTAAGTACACTGAAGCTGTCATCAGACACCCCAGAAGAAGGAATCAGATCTCGTTACGGATGGTTGTGAGCCACCATGTGGTTGCTGGGATTTGAACTCAGGACCTTTGGAAGAGCAGTCGGTGCTCTTAACCACTGAGCCATCTCACCAGCCCTTGAATATATATTTATAGTTTGAGTTGGTATTCTGTGAGTTGATTCTCTTTCTGTGTGAACCTAGAACTTTATACATTTGAGGTAAGCACTCGACCACTGAGCTATATCACTAGTTTGTTGTTGTTTTTAAAAATTTTTATTTATGTTTAAAGACATTGTCTATTTGTAGCCTGCCCTTGAATTTTTGTCCCTCCTTTTCAGCCTCTCAGCTCTGGGATTATAGTATAGGTTCATGCTAGTATAGTATATATGGGATTATAGTATAGGTTCATGCTAGTATAGTATATATGGGATTATAGTATAGGTTCATGCTATTAGGTCTTGTTTCCTTTCTACATTTTGAAATTTCTTTGTTGTTAACCTTTGGTTCAAGGCCAGTTCCTACTTGGTTAAACTTGAGTAATGAAGACCCTAAGTTGGCAATGCTGTCCTTTGCTTGCTTGCTTTTCAAGGATTCTTTACTATATAGATGATATGCATTTAAATTCTAATTTGGTTTTAAGAGTTGCCCCCATAAGCTCATATATTTGAATGCTTAATAATCGGGAGTGGCACTATTTGAGAAGGATTAGGAGGTGTGTCCTTTTTAGAGTAAAGGAAGTGTCACTGGGCGTGAGCTTTGCTATGCCCCCTTGCCATGATGACACTGGACTAAACCTCTGAAACTGTAAGCAAGTCTACAATAAATTATTTTATAAGAGTTGCCCTGGGGGCTGGAGAGATGGTTCAGATGTAAAGAGCACTAACTGCTTTTCCAGAGGTCCTGAGTTCAATTCCCAGCAACCACATGGTGGCTCACAACCATCTGTAATGGGGTATAATACCCTCTTGTGGTGTATCTGAAGAGAGCAGTGGTGTACTCATATACACAAAATAAATACATCTTTAAAAAAATAAAAGAGTTGCCTTGGTTACTGCATCTTTTCACTTCAATAGAACAGTGACTAAGACACCTAGCTATACAAGTAAGAGTCAGGCAGGCAGTGATTTCAAATCCTCTGGTTACTGATCTCCCTGTCTTTACTGGAAGTTCCCTGATAGACCTAGACCTGTTGGCCCATGTTGTTTTTACCTGGATCTCCTTTTAGCTAATGGTAGAAGCCACTATGATGGTCTCGGCTTGAGAGTATCAGGTCGGGTTCAGAGTCTCAACCTTGTGAGTGGGCGGGTGGTGGTGGTGGTGCTCGGATTAAAGACGTATACCACCACGCTTGCCTTTTAACTTGTTTCTTCTCTTTTTTGTGTCTTTTAAATTGAAAACTCATAGACTATATTCTGATTTTGGTTTCCTTTTCCCATTTCCTCTCAGATCCTCCCTTCCTTCCCACCTATCCAACTCCATGCAAAACCAAACCAACCAAACCATAACCAAAAACAAAAGAAAGAAAGCACAAGAAACAGACACAAAAAAACAAACCATAAAACCACAAAAATCAGAAACCATAATATACCATGAAAAGACCAGTATGGTTTTAAAAATGCTGAAACAAAGCAATATTAAGTAGCAAATCTACAAAACTCTATAGAGTTTGTTTGTGTTGGCTATCTGTTGCTGGGCCTGGGGCCTACCCTTCATTGTGGTTTATATGACCAGTAGATTCTATCTGAAGCCTTTTTCTTTTCTTTTTCTTTATTTTAAAGATTTATTTAGGGCTGGTGAGATGGCTCAGTGGTTAAGAGCACTGACTGCTCTTCCAAAGGTCCTGAGTTCAAATCCCAGCAACCACATGGTGGCTCAAAACCATCTGTAAAAAGATCTGGCACCCTGTTCTGGAGTGTCTGAATCTGAAGACAGCTACAGTGTACTCACATATAATCAATCAATCAATCAATCAATCTTTTTAAAAAAAGATTTTTTTTTCCCTTGGTATCTTTCATTCCCTTTGGCTCTTTTATCTTTCCACTTCCTCTTCTGCATAACTCCCTGTGCCCGGAGGAGAGGAGTTTGAAGACATGTCTTCATTTAAGACTAAATGTAACAAAGTCTCTTACTCTTTGCACATTGTCTGACTGAGGCTCACTGCATTAGTTAACATCTATGGTAAGAGGAAGCTTCTCTGATGATTGCTGAGCAAAAAAACCTGATCTATAGATATAGCAGGTAAGAGTCATTTTAGTGTGGTTTTCTTTTAGCAGAACATTAGTATTTGGGTTTCCCCATGCCAAATCTAATTTCATGTTCTTGGCCACTGAGCAGTATTAGGCATGTGTTCCATTTCATGGGGTAGGCCTTAAATTAACCAGCTAGTAATTGGTTACTCACACAACGTTTGTGCCACTACTGTACCAGCGTATCATGCAGGCAGGACACTATTGTACATAGCTGGGGTTGAAGCTGGCTTGGTTACCTCTTTTCTCTGGTGGTGTGCAGAGTACCTTCCAGTACCATAAACATTAGTCAGTAGAGGTGAAGGCTCTAGTGAGACACCAGCTCTGTGTTTCCATGTTGAATATTAGTGACTTCCCTAGCATTGAGTACTTGCTGAGCAGGTCTTCAGTCCAATTAGAGAGTTGTTGATTACTACCAAGGTGTGTGTGCCATACTGCACCCTTAGTGTTGTTGTACCATACTGGTTATTGCTGTGGTTCTTGGCTGCTTAGCTGGGTAGGACTATTGGTTGCCTCCCTCCTTTGGAACTTACATGGTATCTTCAGCAATAGGGATTTGCTTTCTACCTTTGTGGGTGGACAATAGCAATAGACTGTGTTTTAGGACTCTTGGAAAGTCCTGGCAAACAACTCAAAAGAGGGCTTCTCATGTCTGATATCGGGGTTTTTGTTAAGAGGTGTTGGCTCATGGAAGGAGCATAGTCCAGTTCAAATGAGAAGAGTTTGTTAAAGCTATATATGTATTAATATACAGAATTACACATATTAAAGTTTTTAGGTAAATAGTTAATAACTATGATTCATTATAGCTTTTCCAGACATCCTTATTGTTAACTTATCCTCCTTCCTCCTTCTCTATTTACCTCCTTCCTTCCTAAGGACTCCCCCTTTCCCACTTCCCTTATCAGATCACTTGTACCCTGCTATTCCCTTTACTTCCTTCCTTGTTCTGTATTTACCTCCTTCCCCCTCCTAAAAGTGAGTGTTCTCTTTTTCTAGCATCTCCTCCAGCAGAAATACAGTATTCTTTCTCTCTTTTTTTAAAGTGATTCATTTTATTTATTTATTTATTTATTTATTTTATTTTATTTAAGAGTACACTGTAGCTGTCTTCAGACACATACCAGTAGAGGGAATCGGATCCTATTAAAGATGGTTGTGAGCCATGTGGTTGCTGAGAGTTGAATTGAGGACCTCTGGAAGAGCAGTCAGTACTCTTAACCATTGAGCCATATCTCCAGCCCCTACATTGATCTTTCAAAGGAGACTGATAAAAGCCCTATCATTAGGTATTTGAAACTAGATTACTTAAGACAGCAGGTATATTATTTGACCTACTTGTATGTTGCAAGGAAATAGGATTTACCTCAACTCTAAGACATTTTTAAGATTTATTTATTTTATGCATGTGAATACACTGTATCTGTCTTCAGACACACACCAGAAAAGGGCATCAGATCCCATTAGAGATGATTGTAAGCTACCATGTGGGTGCTGCTCAGGACCTCTGGAAGAACAGTTAGTGTTCTTAACTTAGTGTTCCTAACCACTGAGCTCTCTCTCCAGCCCCCTTCCTTTAAATTTGTGTGGCAAATACATACACTCTTAGTCTTTTTTGTTTTGTTTTGTTTTTTCAAGACAGGATCAACAGAAGCTTTCTTATTTTATCAGCAAACATTGGCTCTCAAAAATCTTGAGTCTTTTTTAAAAAAACTATAAATCTATTTTTAGCTTATATATTATGTGTAAGACAGCAAGGTTAAAATTCATAAGTTATGGGGCTGGAGAGATGGCTCAGTCGTTAAGAGCACCGACTGCTCCTTCGAAGGTCCCGAGTTCAAATCCCAGCTTCCATATGGTGGCTCACAACCAATCACCCCTAATGCCCTCTTCTGGAGAGGCTGAAGACAGCTACAGTATACTTACATATAATAAATAAATCTTTAAAAAACTTCACGTTACCTGATATTAATACTAGCATGAAAGCACATTGGAGCATACATGTGAAACAGCAAGGTAAGCTAACTGGTTATGTAGGTCATGTTTGAGATGTTGCTTGTTTTTCTTTCAGTTTTAGGGTGATGATTAAAATAAATAGTTGTAGCAGTGATAGCAATTAGAATGCCTTATTCTGTAAAGCAAAATCATGCCTTAAAGTATTCTGTTAATTTAGTTAAATTGATTTATTGTAGTACTGGAGATAGAGCGGGTCTGTGTACATGGACCCTCCACAGATCTACATTTCTGTCCTGGGAAATGTCATTTAATAGATTGAACTTTTTTTTTTTTTGGTTTTTCAAGACAGGGTTTCTCTGTGTAGCCCTGGCTGTCCTGGAACTCCCTTTGTAGACCAGGCTGGCCTCGAACTCAGAAATCCGCCTGCCTCTGCCTCCCAAGTTCTGGGATTAATTAAAGGCATGCGTGACTGCCTGGTTAGATTGAACTTTTATCAGCTTATAGCCTCAACTTGTGGTTTCAGTTGAACAGTTTTTTGTGGGAGCAATATACTTGTAACATGGAATGTCTTCAGTTTCTATTTTGTTATGAGAGCATAGGGACAGCAGTTGTAGTTTGTTGTAGTAGAGATGCCATGTCATTATAGAGGTGTAAATGATGGCTAATGATTGCTTATAAAAGTATAGCGTTGAAAAGGTAAGACTTACACTGAGTAGTCAGTGAGTTCATAAGTTGCTTTGCCTCCTTTTCTCTCTCTCTCTTCTTCCCTTTCTTGCCTTTCTTGCCACCCTCCCTCCTTTAGATAGGGTCTTACTGTGTAGCTTAGATTGGCCTGGAACTCACTGAAGTCTAGCGAGTTCATCAGGCTGGGGTTATAGGTGTGTGCCATCACATTTCATCCGTCTATTGTTTGTTTGAGGGTTGTATTCTTATAAGTGTTACTTCATACACACTCAAGTTGATTATTTTTCTACCACCTGACTATTTTATCCTTTCTGTAGTCCTCTTTTGTCACCTAAGGGTGTTCTTCCAGGACCCCCCCCCCTTTTTTTTTTCTTTGAAAGAACTTTCCTGATCTGTCTTGAAATCTTGTTTCCTTTAACTCTCAAATCTCTCTTTGCTGGTACCACTATTATCTCATTTAGGAATAATTTAACCAAAAATACTTTATTTAACTTTATGTGTATATGTATCCCTGAGTGTAAGTCTTTGAACCATGTGTGTGCCTGACCTCTGAAGAGGTCAAAAGAAGCGTCGGATCCCCAGGAGCTGACGTTACAGACGGCTGTGAGCTGTTATGTGAGTACTGGGAGCTTCTGCAAGAGCAGTAAACGCTTTTGACTGCTGAGCCATCTCCCTAGCCCCATCACTTATGGATAGCTTATGTAAGTAATTTGTTAGAGGCAGCAAGAAATGTCACTTGAATTGTCAGCTTTGTTGCCTGAAGAGTTCTTCTTAGAACCCTCCCCTTAAACACTGGCTGCATCTTGACTTAGATCTTAGGAAGAAGTTTGAGAATGAATCAGAATGAAGCAAAGTTGGGTTTATTGTGGGAAGAACAGTGTACACTCATGGGGTAGATTAGGCTCCTCAGTCTCTCTAAAATGCCATGTATGTATGGATGTATGTGTGATTCTGAAATTACATTTTAAAAAGGATAATGTGTTTTGGTGCTAGGCATGGGTGCACATGTCTTAATTTCAGCACTTGAGAGGCAGAGATAGGCAGATCTTTCTAAGTTTGAGGCTACCCTGATCTACATAGCAAATTCCAGGCCAGCCAAGTCTATATAGTTGTTTTGTTTTGTTTTGTTTTGTTTTTTAAAGCAGCTTATGGGGTGCCTTATACAGGTTTATAGAAAGAATTAGTTCTGGCAAAATTAAAACAAGTCAAAAAGAGAGGGGATGATGGGGCTGGTGTGATGGCTCAGTGGGTAAGAGCACCCGACTGCTCTTCCGAAGGTCCAAAGTTCAAATCCCAGCAACCACATGGTGGCTCACAACCATCCGTAATGAGATTTGAGTCCCTCTTCTGGAGTGTCTGAAGACAGCTACAGTGTACTTATATATAATAAAAATAAGTAAATAAATAAGTATATAATGTCAAAAAAAGAGAGAGAGAGAGAGAGAGAGGGGATGATGAGATGGCCCTGGTTAAGAACACTGCTGCTTTTCCAGAGGACGTGGGTCCAAAGTTCCAGACCCACATGGTGGATCAGAAATGTCTGTAACTCCATTTCCAAGGAATCTGACCCTCTTCTGATCTTTGTGGGCATTGCACACACACACTACATAGACATACATGTAGGTAAATACATTAAATAAGGTTTAAAATAGACAAGAGGAATTAAAATTTCTTTTTTTTTAAAGATTTATTTATTTATTATATGTAAGTACACTGTAGCTGTCTTCAGACACTTTTTCTTCTCACCCAGAAGAGGGCATCAAATCTCATTTTGGATGGTTGTGAGTCATTATGTGGTTGCTGAGATTTGAACTCATGACCAGAGAAACCAGCAGTCGGCAGAGCAGTCAGCACTCTTAACCGCTGAGCCATTTCTCCAGCTTGAATTAAATGTTTTTTAAAGCTATATATAAGTCACCAGGAGGTCAAGACATTTTATGGTTGTAAACATGATTCATCACCACGTATGTGAGGTTTTTTTTTTTTTTTTTTTTTTTTTTTTTTTTTTTTTTAGGCAAAACCAGCTTTATAAATGAGAAAGGATATTTTTTGAATGAGTATTTTATTCCTATGTTTGCATATGCCACATGCATGTGGCTGCCCAAGGAGGCCAGAAGAAGGTTTTGGGTCGTTCCTGAGCCAAGGTGAAGGGTGAAGAGTGGTGCTGGGAGAGAAGCAACTGAAGGAAGGATTCATTTACTCGGGTTCCCACTTTAAGCCGTAGGGAAGGCATGATGGCTGGAGCATGGGGCTTTTTCTGTCTTGAAGGATGAGGAAGCAGAGAGCCCCAATAGAGAGCTCAGTGAGCTGTAGCCTCAGAGGCTCACTCTCAGTGACCCATCTTGCCAATACCAGCTGGGGACCAACTATTCAAACACATGTGTCTGTGGGGAACATTCTCATTTAAATAGTAACATCATGCCTTCTTTACCTCCATCTTTCGATTCTGCTTTGATCCATTTAGACACTAAATATAAACTCAGAATTATTCTTGAGTGTTGAGGATACTTACTACATAATCTTTATTTAGGTGTTCACAGTGTAGTAGAAGAGTGTCTTAGTCACTGTTCTGTTTCTGTGAAGAGACACCATGATCAAGGCAGCTATAATAAGAAAACCATTTAACTGGGGGACTTGCTTATGGTTTCAGAAGGTTATTTTATTATTATCAGAGCAGGAAGTATGGCTGTATGCAGGCAGAGGCTGGAGCAGTAGCTGAGACCTGCCTTGTTCTGTAGGTAGAGGGAATGACTCTGGAATGGCATAGGCTATTGAAGCCTTAAAGCCCACTCTAAGTGGGCTAACAAGGCCATACCTCTCAATCCTTTGACTCCTTTCAAATAGTGCCATTCTGTGCTGACTAAGCATTCAAATATATGAGCCCACGGAGGCCGTTCTTATTCAGATCATCTCAAAGAGAGACCGTATCCAGGGAACAATATAGTACATCAATTTTTAAACTTTTTTTGTTTTTGTCTGTCTGCTTGTCTTTGAGTCAGGGTCTTATGATATAGTCCCGACTGGTCTAGAACGAACTATGTTGACCAGGCCTAACTGGAATTCTTAGTGATCTGTCTACCTCTGCCTCCAGAGTGACAAGATTAAAGGCATGTTCATGCCCAGCTCTTTTAAATTATTTTTATTAATTTATTTTACATTTTTGTTTTTGAAATCATGATATAGTAATAACATTTCTCTGTTTCCTTTCCTCCCTTCAGACCCAGCCTTACAAATTCATGACCTTTTTTCTATTGTTATTGCATGTGTGTGTATATATACACATACACACATTTATATATATAAATATATATCTTTCATATGTATAGTGTTACTTTTATGTATGCTTTCAGGCTGTCTTATATAGATAGCTCTTGTTGGCCTTGAACTTCTAATCATCTTGAGTTTCTCTACCTCCAAGTAATGGGACTATAGAAGTATGCTAGGTAGCTATTATTTTCATGTATTTAATATTTGTTTGAATTACAAAACTGAAATATAAATGAAACAATTACTTTTTTGTACATTTCAATTATTTTGTGTGTATATGTGTATATATACACGCATATGCCTTGGCCTTACTAGATATCAGAAGACAACTTGTGGGAATTGGATCTCTTTCTACCATGTGGATCTGGGTTTTGAACTCAGGTCCTCAGGCTTCATGATAAGAGCTTTTACAGGCTGGTTCATTTCTCCGGCCCCCTTCTTATATTTTAAATGGAAGATAAGATATAAGAAAGTATATAGACTCTTGTAGGCTTACTCAGCATATTCCCACTGTTGTCATCATTCATTATTTTAGGGTCCTACCTCTTCCCTCCCTCCCTCCCTCCCTCCCTCCCTCCCTCCCTCCCTCCCTCCCTTTCTTTTAAAGATTGTATTTATTTTATGTATGTGAGTACATTAGCTATCTTTAGACACACTAGAAGAGGACATCAAATCCCATTACAGATGGTTGTGAGTCACCCATGTGGTTGCTGGGAATTGAACTCAGGACCTCTGGAAGAGCAGTCAGTGCTCTTAGCCACTGAGCCATCTCTGCAGCCCATACCATTTTCTTTTGGTCTGTGAAAGTCTCTTTGTATTTCTTCTTTTAAATTTGAAAGAATAGTTTTGTTGTGTTTGGGAATCTTGGTTGACAGCTTTTTTTTTTTAATATTTTTTTATTATGTATTTTCCTCAATTACATTTCCAATGCTATCCCAAAAGTCCCCCATACCCACCCCTCACTTCCCTACCCACCCATTCCCATTTTTTTGGCCCTGGCGTTCCCCTGTACTGGGGCATATAAAGTTTGTGTGTCCAATGGGCCTCTCTTTCCAGTGATGGCCGACTAGGCCATCTTTTGATACATATGCAGCTAGAGTCCAGAGCTCCGGGGTCCTGGTTAGTTCATAATGTTGTTGACAGCTTTTTACAACAGCACTTTGAAAGTGTGGGTCTACAGGAAATCAAACTGCTGAAATGAGGCTCCTTTTCATGGGATGGATTACTTCTGCTTACTTCAGGATTTTTATTTTGCCTTTTACTTACCTGTGTTGTGGCAACTGCCAGTTTATCCTATCCAAGGGAGGCTTTTGGGCTGCTGCCTCCTCCTCTTCCTCCTCCTCTTCTTAAATCAACTTTAGAGTATGTGTGAATTGTCAATTTTTCTCCCCTCCCCTCCCCTCTCCTCCGCTCCCCTCCCCTCCCTCCCTCCCTCCTTCCTTTTTTTTTTTTTTTTTTTTTTCTTTTTCTAGACAAGGTGTTATATAGCTTAGTCTGGCTTTGAACTTGCTTAGTAGCTGAGAAAGATATTGAACTGCATCTTTGTTTCAAGTACTGGGCTTACAAATAGATACTACCTACTACTGTCTTTGAGATCCCCCCCCCCCCCAGTTTAATTTCTTGGGTTTTACTTTCTTTGAGGATTACCATTAAATATATGATAGTATTTATTATTTTGTCCATTCTGTCAGTCTTCAAAATACTATGTTTTTCTTTTTCTTTTTTTCTTTCTCTTTTTCTTTTTCTTTTTCTCTTTCTTTTTGTAAAATAGGGTCTTTCTGTGTAGCCCTGGTTATCATGGAACTCACTCTGTAGAGTCAGGCTGGCCTTATACTCAGAGACTCACTCACTCATCTATCTCTGCCTCCTGAGTGCTGGGATTAAAAAAACACATGGGCCACCACAACCACTGGTTATTTTAAAAATAAGATTTTAAGGCGTGTATGTGTGTGTGTGTGTGTTACTGAGAATTGAGGTTAGGGTTCTGTGCATGTTGTTAGTAAGCTCTTTTATTACTGAGGTTGCACAGTAGCCCCTCTCTTATGCTTTTGAACATATTTAAAATAACTCCTTTGAAGTCTTTACTAATAACATTTGACATTTTTTCCCAGTGACTACTTTTTTCTTCTGTGAGTCACAGTTTCCTGTTTCTTTTGGAAGTCTTAAACTTTTTGTTGAAATTGGGCATCTTAGACAAAATATTGATCCAGTTTTGGAATCTGGTCTTCATTCTTTTAAAGATGTTACACTCTGTTTAGGTAACAGGTCTGTGAAATGTCTTCACTTCGGTGTATGACTGCTGGTTTCTCTGGTCAATATTTCTTTCTTTTTTTAAAATGTTAAGGTTTTTTTAGTGGTTGCTTTTGTCGTTTATTGATCTACCAGACAGCTGGAGCTAGTAAAATTTGATTCTCCTTGTGGATCTGTATGTAGATAGTGGAATGCATTTTAAAGCCAAGGTCTATAGCCGGGCGTGGTGGCGCACGCTTTTTAATCCCAGCACTTGGGAGGCAGAGGCAGGCGGATTTCTGAGTTGGAGGCTAGCCTGGTCTACAGAGTGAGTTCCAGGACAGCCAGGGCTACACAGAAAACCCTGTCTCAAAAAACCAAGGGGGAAAAAAAAAAGCCAAGGCCTTTTCAAAATCTGTCCATCACTATTATTTTCTAAAGTGCTTTTACAACAGAGCTCATTGTCTTCATCTGTGTTAGTTACCTTTCTGTGGTAGTCATAAAATACCATGACCAAAAGCAACTTAAGGGAGAAAGGGCTTTTATTTTAGCTTATGGTTCCAAGGGGATAACATTTAATCATGGCAGGGAAGTCAGACATGTTAGCAGAAGCAGGAAACTGGTTGATCACATTTGTATTCATATACAGCAGCAGAGGGGTGATGGGAGTGTGAGTCGGAGAGGAGTGGGGAGAGAGAAACGAGGTTAGAAACCTTTAAAGGCCACCTTTATTGCATACTTCTGCTAGCAATATTCCCCATCCTAAGAGGAATTTTCTAAACCCCACCACCAACTGGGGACTGAGGGTTCAAATTCATGAGCCTGTGGGGGAGGAGGAATATTTCTCATACAAGGCACCACATCAGCTGAGGATATGCTTGATACACATTTACAGCCGTATCTTCAGACTTGTAGAGCTCTTGGCTACTCTATTGGCTAAGATTATCATTTGTCCCTAATAGGATATAGGTGTGGTCTATTACTACATATAAAAACGAAGGTACTTTGTCAGTGCTTAGTGTACATTCTCAGTGCTTGTTCCATACTAACAGAAGCTGCTGAGTTTGCAGATAGCCTCAAGCAAGAATGGTAACTCCTGTTGTCAACAAAAATTCAGTTTTCAAGTATCAGCACTTGCTTTTTTAGTGGATTTCTAGAGAACTGAAATGGTTCTTGTTAGTTTTGCTTTGCTTTATAGTAAGATTTGCTAACCCTAAACCTTGCCTATAGCCAGGAAGCCTGTATATCCTGTTACCCTCCCGTAGTTTCTGAGAAAGGCTCTCCCAGTGAGCTCCATGGTCCATTTTTCCCATATCCCCCTCTTCCCTCTAGGGTTGCATATAGATGAACTACTGCTGTACTTGGCTTTCACATAGATGCTGGGGATCTGAATGCAGGTTCTCATGTTTGTGCACCAAGCACTTCCTCATCACAGCCTGGTCTTTTTTGTTTCTTTGTTTTGTTTTGAGGTGGTCTTATATAGCCTAAAATGGCCTGGTGCTTATAATTTTCCTTCCATAGTTCCCTGAGTGCTAGGATTATAGACTCGAGCCACCACACTTGCCTCTATTAATACTTTTAAATCTCTCTATACTCAACCTTCACACTTCCACCTATAGGTAACTGCTACCTTGACATTTTGGTAAATGTTCCCTTGCTTTAAAAGATATTTTAGGGGGCTGGAGAGATGACTCAGTGGTTAAGAGCCCTGACTGCTCTTCCAAAGGTCCTGAGTTCAATTCCCAACAACCACATGGTGGCTCACAATTATCTGTAATGGGATCTGATGGCCTCTTCTGTCTGAAGACAGCTGCAGTGTACTCATACACATCAACTAACTAAATAAATAATTCTTTAAAAAACAATATAAAAGACATTTTAATGTACAACTAAATGTCTACGCATAATCTGTCACTTTGCATAGTTTTGAGTTTTGAACTTTATATACCTTGGACACCTTTTTTCTTCAGCTCCCTAATCATTATTTCTAAAATTTACTCATATTAACATAGTTGTGCTAATTTGTTACTGCCTTATATACTACTTTTGCCTTTTTTTTGTACTAAATTTTTTAAAAAAGATTTATTTATTGTTATATGTAAGTACACTGTAGCTGTCTTCAGGCACACCAAAAGAGGGCGTCAGATCTCATTACAGATGGTTGTGAGCCACCATGTGGTTGCTGGGATTTGAACTCAGGACCTTCGGAAGAGCAGTCAGTGCTCTTAACCACTGAGCCATCTCTCCAGCCCTACATTATTTTAAAAGATTTTTTTCAAACTTTTTATTGGTTCTTTGTGAACTTCACATCATGCACCCCAATCCCACTCATCTCTCCCTCCCCTCAATACTTGCCCTCCACCCTTGCAACCTCCTTCCAACAGAGAAAAATCTCGTGGAAGCTGTAGTGTATACCAGTGTGTCCCAAGAACTTGCCTGGCACAAGTTCTCTGGCTTCTGCTACTCTATCAATACTGCAATCTCACTGGGGCTCCTTTCAGATGTCCTGTTGTTGCCTTGTGTCATGGAGATCCTGTAGTTTTGGATCTGTAGAACGGGCCCCTTCATCCTCTCTAGCAGTTCATTGATGGGGTAAATGTTGGGGTGGCCCTGGATCTAGGCCTGAGAGGTACCAGAAATGATCATCTCTCCTGCTCTTATGCCTTCCAGGCTGGCTCACCAGGGCCAGCTCTACCCTGCTGCCCAGGCAAGGTTTAGGACCTGCTCTCTTGAGTTCTGTAGTAGATGTGGAGCAGAGCTAGCTCTCCTGTTTTCATGACCCCAGGACCAGCTCTTCCACCTGTCCTAGGGGGCAAGGGCCTAGGGTGGGGAATACTGCCTAATGGCAGACAAAAGACAGGGTCAGCTCTCCTAACACTCACACCCTTAGGACTGGCTCACTGGTACCCTTACCATCAGGGTCACTTCCACTGTGCTGCACAGAGCCTGTTCTCCCAAGTACTGCAGCTTGTGAAGGGCAGGGCCAGCTCTCCTGTTCTCATGACCCTAGGGCCAGGGCTCCTGCCTGTTGCAAGTAGTGAGGCAGGAAGGCGGAGAGTGTCTCTTTCTTATTCACGCCACCACAGGGAGACAGTGGTAGGGCTGGCTATCATGCTCACATCCTTGGGGCCGGCTAACATGCAACTCCAACAGTACTCTCTGAGGCTGCTCTCTGAGTACCGCTGCTGGCAATGGACGGGATAGGTTTCCTGCTCTCATACTTCTAGGGCCAGCCCTCCCATGATGAGAGGTGAGGGGTGTGACCAATTCTGCACATTCCCAGTGGCAGCCCAGACCAGGAATATCCACCTCATCTTTGGTGGTAACAGACCTCTGCTGCTGCAGAGCTACAGACCCAGATATGACTTCCAGTGTCAGCCTAGGCCAGGACCCCACCTCGGTGGCATCACCAGCCACTCACATCAGGCTGTTCTTTACTACCCCTGAGTCTTCAGTTCTGCCTCTCTTTGTTGTGCCTGTATCATTTTGTTTCTCTTTCTCTTCCATTTCTCCACCCCTTACTTGCTCTTCTTAGTGGCATCTGGGTTCTCTTAAGTGTCTGGGGTCCTCAGGAGTGATCTCAGGAGTGCAGTGCCTTCCTTTGCATTATGGCAGGGATCATCTTGAGCATGGTCTGTCCCCCTACCGCACCCCCCCCACCCCCAAGACCTGAGGGGCACTAGACTGGTATTCATCTTAAGTTGGCTCCCTGTCTGGGCCCCATGGTACTAGACTGGTAGTTGTTTCAGGCTTGCTTCTTTACTGACCCACCGGAGTGGCCGTCTGTCTTGAGCTCACTCCTGCCTGAGGCCTGTGGTCCCATGCTGAGTTCTTCTAGCCTCAGGCTTGTTTCCAATCCAAGCCTATCTGGCACTAAAGTGGTGGCCATCTCGAGCTAGCTCCCTATTCAGACCCTCTGGCACCAGACAGTGTTGGTCTCAGGCTTGCTTTTTTCAAGGGATGTTAGGTTACTAATCATTCAGATGTTCCTAGGTCAGAACACAGACCGAAGACATAGCCTTTCTCCTCTCTGCCACCTATTGACCCACATGGGACACAGCAGCCACACCTGCAAGGCCTCTAGGGGCAGGAGTACTACAATTCTTTATTGTGTCTCTGTGTGTATGTGTGCACGTGTGTGTGCATGAAAGTGTTTGCAAGTACATGCCTGGATTCCATGGTGCTAATGCAAAAGTCAAAGGACAACTTTGGGTAGTCAGCATCTACCATATGGGTCCTGGGGGATTGGACTTGTTGTCAGGCTTTGAAGCAAGAGTGCTCTTACTGTTGAGTCATTTTGCTAGCCCAGTGCTTTTTCAATAGAATGTACCATAATTTATTTTTTAACAAAACAGTTGTATTGTCAACCAATTCTGGTTGGGAAGAGAATGGATACAACAGAGTTGATACTAAAACCATGCATAGCAGTGCTGGAAGTGTGTTGGTTCAGTAGTTAGCATCGCTTCCTGCGTTCAGTTCCTAGCACCCACATCAGGTGGCTCTCTGTCTTAAGAGGCCCTGCAGGCATGTGTGCACATAAGCTTACACAGATGAATACACATACATACAACAGTCTTAAACAGACAAACTTAAATAGTGGCATTTGCTCAACCAAGTTGACAGGAGAGACTTTTAGGATGTCTTTTTTCTTAATTTTTAAAAATTTAATTGTGTGTGTGTGTGTTCAGTTTAGATATCTATTCCATATTGCTAGATGGAGGTAGAGGACAACTTTTGGGGGCTTGTTATTTTTCCATTTGTGGTTTCAGAGATGAAACGTAGGTCATTAGGCTTGCTTGACAGTGCTTTTTACCAAGTGAGCCATCTTAACCAGCTCAAGCTGTCCAGGCGTCACTCTCAGATTCAGTTTTGATTTGCAAGTTTGTGTATCATCTCAAAGCATTGCATCATCGTTCCTCTGCTAGCACATTTATTTACTTATTTATTTCCTGTGAATTTATGTACATATTCATATATGTGTGTGAGTGCACATGTGCCACAATGTGCACATGGTCAGCAGCCAACCTTCAGGACTTGGTTTTCTCTTTTAAATGTGGGTCCTGTACTCATATTTCTGGGCTTGGCTGTTCCTTTACCCACTGAGGTGGCTGACCTTTGGTACTTGCATTTCTTGATTCAAATAAAAAAGGATAGTACAGAGCAAAACTGAGAGCATATGATAGCCCCAGCTCACATAATTGTTTTGTTTTTAAAAATCCAGACTGCAAAGCAACTAGCTAAAGAAATGACCAAGGAAATTGGGGTGACTTGAAAAAGTGGCTTATTCCTTTATTTTCTATAACTGGGTCTCAGCTTCCTCAAAAGAATTTGTTGAAGTATAGCATGTAGTATCAACAGTATCTCAGACTTCTTTATTGTCACAAAATATTTTATTGTCCAGAATCATTCTTGCAAGCAAATTTAATGAGTGCTTCTGTGCACTACTTCCCTTGGCAGTGCAGTTTTTCTGGAGTAGCGAATGGGCCCCTTATCACTGCTTTGCTAGTGGGTTTCTGCACCATACCATGGTACCAAAAATTCTGGAGTCCCACGTTTTACCAGATAACTAACTTTAAACAACAACAGCCCTATGACATAGTGTTTCTTTTTTTAAGATTTATTTTTATATGCATTGATATTTTGCTTGAATGTATGTCTGTGTGAGGGTACCAGATCCTTTGGAACTGGAGCTACAGACAGTTGTGAGCCATCATGCAGGTGCTGGGAATTGAACCAGGTTTTCTGAAAGAACAGCCAGTGCTTTCAACTGTTGAGCCTTCTTTCCAGTCCCAGACAACTCATTCTTCACCAATTGATATAGTGAGAGGTATCTCATCCCATGATTGTCCCAGTGATTGGGTATACTATTCTGACAAGGAAGTGAAGTATCTGAAGAATCCAGGAGCCACTTGTGGCGATGCCCTTAATTCTAGCACCCAGGAGGCAGATCCAAATGGATCTCTGTTAGTTTGAGGCAAGTTGGTCTACATAGTCAGTTCCAGGCCAGCCAAGATTACATAGAGAGACCCTATCTTCAAAACAAAACCAAAAATAACAAAACAAAACTCAAACAAACCCAGGAAAGGAGGATATGAAGTTGAGGTGGTAATTAGAAAATTTTTATTTATTTATGTTAATTATTAAGATTTATTTTTAGTTTATACGTAGGTAGGTGTGTAAGTCATCTGATGTGGGTGCTGGGAACCAAACTCTTTGTAAGAGCAGAAAGCACTCTTAATCATTGAGTCATCTTCTGAGCCTCTTTTCTCATGTATCCCAGGCTGACCTCCAGTTCATCCTACCTCAGCCTCCTGACTGGGATTACATGTTACACCTGACAGGAGACTAGCAATGAATAGGTTGAATGGATATGTGACTGAATGTGTTAGCGAATGAGTGGGCTGATGAGAGTCAAGGAATAGTCAACTGTGTCTGACCATAGGGAGAAGAGACAGGCATGGGTTGTAATAGCCACATAGCAAAAGACTCCCTGTAGTTTGACAGGAAGAACAGTGTGGATGAGATTGCCATTATAACAGGAATGATGGTTTATATTTATACTCACTGTGCATTCACTATGAACATTAACCTAGAAGCCTAAATGATATGAATCTCACTGGATGCTTTCTTGAAAAAAATTTTTTTTTAAAATTACATTATTTATGTGTGTGTCTGGTCACGCACATGCTGTGGTGTGTGTGGTAGTGAGACAATACCTTAAGGGAGTCAGTTCTATACTTCAGCATGTAAGTCTCGGGGATCTAACTCAGGTTGCCAGACTTTGTTGCAAGTGCCTTTCTTTGCTGAGTCATCTTCTGGTCCTAACATTTTTAAATTACCTGTTTATTAACTGTGCATGTGTGCGTGTGCGCACCCACATACGGAGGTCAAAGTATAAAGAACTCTATTTACTGTGTGAATCCCAGGGATCAAGCTCGGGTTGTCAGGGTTAGCAGAAAGTACCTTTTAGCTGCTGAACCAGCTTGCCAGCTTTGGCTTCACACTTAAAAAAAAAAAAATCATAATTTTCTACTTCCAGCTATTTAATTATCCTTACCAAAAAAAAAAAAAAAATCCACTTTCTGGACAGGGGAAGCCCACGAGACTTCTACCCTACACTAAGAATACACTAAGGAACGCAACTAAGGACCACCAAGAGCAGGAGAAACAGTCTTCCCCAGGGAAGAGGACACCGATTGGGTACCACATGGTAGCCCTGAAAACCCTTACAAAAGCAAAAGTAACATGATATAGACAAACACACATGCAAGCATGCACACAGTAACAACGAAAAAAAGAGGCCATGGTTTGAAAGAGAGCAAGGAGGGGGGGTATATGGGAAGGTCCGGAGGGAGGAATCAGAAGGGAAAAGCGGTATAATTACATTGTAGTCTCAAATAGAAAATATAAAAAGAAAAAAGTCCACTTTTTGATAATTTGATTGTTTGGCATGATTAAACTGTGTATATCTTTCCTATTGTATTTAGAGAACTTTATTTACCTTGGATTTATGTTACTTTTTGACCTAACCCTATATTTAATTATAAGAAAATTATATTCTAGAGGGAAAGCTTTGTAGAATTTATTGATGAAAAATGACCCAAATGGTAGAAATAAAAGCACTGCCCTTTTTATGGTAGAGTTTTGAAAGATATTTGTTGTATATGGTAACAAAATTCAAGAGGTACAAAACTGCATATAATAACATCTTCTATTCCTTGCCCCTCTCTTCCACTTTCTTAGGGATCCTTCCAGAAATTCTGTGCCCTATATAACAAACAAAATCATAAATAAAATGGCTTGTTCTATTTTTATTTATTTATTTATTTATTTATTATATGTAAGTACACTGTAGCTGTCTTCAGACACTCCAGAAGAGGGTGTCAGATCTTGTTAGGATGGTTGTGAGCCACCATGTAGTTGCTGGGAATTGAACTCAGGACCTTTGAAAGAGCAGTCGGTGCTCTTAACCGCTAAGCCATCTCTCCAGCCCAAATTGCTTGTTCTTAAACAGATAGTATAATTACCTTTTCTGTTCACTTAAGGGTTGTGTGTGCATGTGTGCACATGTGTATGGAAGTCAGAGGTTGATATCACTTGTTTTCCCTAGATCACTCTTCACCTTGTTTTTTGAGACAGAGTCTCTCACTCAACCTAGAGCTCATGAATTTGACTAGGCTGGTTGGCCAGTGAACGCTCAGAACTCTCAAGAACTTGCCTGTCTCCCACTACCTCCAAGCACTGGGAATAAATGTGTGTAATCTAAACTAAGGTCCTCACGTGTGTGCAACAGGCACATCACCAACTGAGCCATAATCTCCCCAGCTGCCTCATTTAGTTTTTGTTCACTGCAGCTGCTCCATGTCATTTTATATGAAGAGCCTTTTCCTTCTTAATGCCCACATTGTTTGGAAAGACCTTAATGTGCTCACTGGCTCTATTTACGGTTAATGTCAGTCCTTTGTGGTTGGTTTGGAAATTGTGGGGTTTAACTAGAGTACTGTTGACCTATTTAGGCAACTGTGACAAAATCTCATTTAAAACTTAAGTTTAAGGATTTTGAAATGCAAGTTAATTGTTTGATTGATATATAATATTGAAAATAATATTGTACAAAAAAGTAGTTCAGATTCATCTGTGCTATCCATATAACTTATTCTCTGAAGAAACAAGAGTCATGGGCATTTTAACTCATTGATTTTTTTTCTTCAGATTTTAGCTTCTTAATAAACATGTTGCAGAAGAGTTTAGTTAAAACTTCATAGCTGGGGCTGGTGAGATGGCTCAGTGGTTAAGAGCGCCGACTGCTCTTCCGAAGGTCCCGAGTTCAAATCCCAGCAACCACATGGTGGCTCACAACCATCCGTAACGAAATCTGATGCCCTCTTCTGGAGTGTCTGAGGACAGCTACAGTGTACTTACATATAATAAATAAATAAATCTTTAAAAAAACCAACCAAACAAACAAACAAAAAAACTTCATAGCTGGGGTAGAGAGATGGCTTGTTGGTTAAGAGTACTTACTTGTTCTTCCAAATTTGGTTTCGTTCCCAGCACCCAAGTTGGGCAAGTTATAAGCCATTTTCTGGCCAGGAACACCGCGCATACATATGTTTGCACAAACATACACTCTGGCACAGACAAGACACATGCACATAAAATAAACAATTAAATCTTTAAAAAAAAAAAGCAGCAAAACCAGCCCATGTCATTATAGCTGTCTCTGAATTCTTTTTTTCTTTTTCCTCTTTTTTTTTTGTTTTTTTGTTTTTTGTGTTTTTGATTTTCTGTTTTTTTTTTTTTTTTTGTCTTTTTCCTCTTTTAAGATTTATTTGTGTGTGTGTGTGTTTCTGGAGAGACAGACACACTCGTTCACAGAGATGGACAGGAAGGGGGAGGAGGGGAATACGAATGTGAAAATGTATGCAACATGTGTATGTGTGCCTGAGGAAGTCAGAGAGAAGCTTATGTTCGCTACAGCTGGAGCTACAGGCAGTTGTGAGCTGCCCAATGTGGGTCCTAGAAACTGAGGCCAGCAAGTTCAGCAAGTGTTCTTAACCACCATTCCATCTCTCCTCAACTGCCCATTCTCCATTCTTGTTTGTTTCTTGCTTATCTTGTTCTGATGCAGCAGAGGGCAGGACTCCTGCTAAGTGTAATACCAACTGCATGAGCAGGTCCAGCAGACTCTTGTGTTGCAGATGAGACTCCCAGGGCTGACATTGGCTGGGACTTGGCAAATAAGTTAGGCCAAAAGGTTCGAAATGTATACCAGCTGCTATAATGAGAACATTGATATTACCTGTGCAGGTCATCTCATCACCTTGCAGGCTGAGAGCAGAATAGATGCAGGCAAACATAAGCACATGGTGGGCAGTGGGGATGATGCTGGGAAGACTGCCATTGCTGGATGACGTGCTAGTCTCTACATGGAACAAGGCCTTCCTCTCAGGTAGCACTGAGGAAGGGGGCAATAAATTAGTTTTTAGTTTGCTGTTATATTGTGATACTTTTTAATATTTTTCAAAGTCTAATGATCTCTTCTTTCAATACTAGAGTTTGATGTATTTGTTATAAATGACATTACTTTCATTTTAGTATTTTTTTAAAAGATATTTCAACTTTAAAGAACTGTTAGTAGAGGGATGGAAGACTGGCCAGAATGTATGATAAAATTAAAAAGGGAAGAACCTCTATTCTATCTAGAGTGTGAGTGATCCTCAACAGAAGAATCAGTGTCATCTTTCTCACATGCACTTTAGGCAAAAATTTAGAACCCTAGCTGGCCTTGATCTTGTTATGTAGCCAAGGGTGGTATTGAACTTTGATCCTTCCCACACTGCAGAGGCTCTGTCTCCGCGGTGGCGGTGGCAGGATTACAGACAGACAAGTTTAACTGTGACTTGTTTGTGCACTGCTTGAGATTGAACCCAAGGCTTTTGTGTTTTAAGCAGACACCCAGCTCACAAACTCTGAGCTTGTTTTGCTACAGTTATTTACTGGAGGGTGGGTATATACACATGTGTTATAGTGTGTACACATGTGATATAGTGTGCATGTAGTGGTTAAAGCTCATGGGAGTCCTTTTCAACTCTGTGGGTCCCAGGGTTGGAACCCAGGTTGTAAGGCTGCTTTTACTTCATCTGTTAACCATTATTAGTGATACTTTTCATTTATTGTTTTAGCCTATGATCCCTCTGTTGGCTTAAATTTCTTTTAGAACTGTTACACATCTATGCTTGTTTTCATTTACTTAAAAATTAGTTGTAAAAAATACAAATATGTTTATGAAATAGGCTACACAAGAGTGTCACAAGTTAGTAAATACTCAAGTAGGAATAGTTTACACTTCTAGAGTTTGTTAAGGAAACTATCACAGTGCTCATTTTATTAGAGAAAAGGGCTATGCAAGGGGAAAAAAGTACGTAGAATATCATGTTTAAATCAATAAAAGAATGATGCTTCAAATGTTAGATCAATAAAAGAAATTTTCTGATATTTTCTAGGTTTTGTCATAAAATGAGCTGATATTTGGTAGACCCAAATGATGGAGATGCTGTATTCTACATTTCTAGCATACTGCTAAGATCAAGGTTTGCAGGCTAGCTGCCTTTGACCTGTGGGGTCATTATGTTACCTTCTGTAACATTCTATGTACAGAGCGAGGGAGTGGTTTGCCTTGCTTCCTAGCATTCTCAGGAAAGCCTTCAGTTCATGAAATTAGCAATGCAAAAAGTTACAGACTGGTGGTTAAAGATTATGTTTTGCTCATGATTAATTAGATTTGTGTCTTTTATGGGAGTGGTGAGGACATTAGGTTCTAAATTTAGTATATAAGGTATAAAATATGTAGGATAGTTTTATTAAATGTGGTCCTAGTCAGAGACTTTCAGGATTGCCTGAAATTCACTATGGATGACCTTGAACTTTTAATTCTCCTGCCTCTCCTTATAGTGCTGAAATGACAGGCATATAGCATCATGTCTAGTACTATATAGTGGTGAGGATTGAACCCCAGCTTCATGTATGCAAAGCAAGCAAACATTACCTACTGAACTACATCTCCAGCCCCAGAAGAGTCTTATTTTAAACCATTCTTTTTATTATATTAAAGTCAAGTACACATTATTATATTAATTTTTCAAAGATTCCTTTTTTTGAGTCTTTTAAACCTTTCTTATTTGGTGCTGGAGATTGAACTCAGGGCTTCGCGTACCTCAAACAAGTGCTCTACTGCTAAGTTACTCTTCCAACCCTATCTAAAGCTCTAAACTTAACTCTTTGGTTACTTGCTGTAATTACAATAGAGGTTAATATTCTATTTTTAGTAGATGAGCCTGCTAGGATTTTGTTGGAATTAAATCCTTTGAATCTGACTGCCAACCAGCCAGGTTATGGGAACATAGTGTCTTAAAGGTCTGTTGTGCAAATGGTACCTTTTGCCACTCAGAAAAATAGGATGCTGCCTAGGTTAAATAGTCTTCCATTTCTAGTCATTGACTTTGTGTGTTTTCATACAGGCTGCTTCCCTGTTGCACCTTTGATATCGTTTCCTAGACTCCGTTCCATGATTTAATTTGGAATTCTGAGATGAAGATGGAGGAGGCAGTGGGAAAAGTTGAAGAACTCATTGAGTCTGCAGCCCCACCAAAAGCATCTGAACAAGAGACAGCCAAGGAAGAAGATGGCTCTGTAGAACTGGAATCTCAAGTTCAGAAAGATGGTGTAGCTGACTCTACAGTTCTCTCTTCAATGCCCTGTTTGTTGATGGAACTGAGAAGGGACTCTTCAGAGTCTCAGTTAGCATCCACAGAGAGTGACAAGCCCACAACTGGCCGAGTTTATGAGAGTGACTCCTCTAATCATTGCATGCTTTCCCCTTCCTCTAGTGGCCATTTGGCTGATTCAGATACATTGTCTTCTGTTGAAGAGAATGAACCCTCGCAAGCAGAAACAACCGTGGAAGGAGATACTTCAGGAGTGTCTGGTGCCACTGTTGGACGAAAGTCTCGGCGGTCCCGTTCTGAAAGTGAAACATCTACTATGGCTGCCAAGAAAAACCGGCAATCCAGCGATAAGCAGAATGGCAGAGTCACCAAGGTTAAAGGTCATCGGAGCCAAAAGCACAAGGAGAGGATCAGACTACTGAGGCAGAAACGGGAGGCAGCTGCAAGGAAGAAGTACAACCTGCTGCAGGACAGTAGTACCAGTGACAGTGACCTGACTTGTGACTCAAGCACGAGTTCCTCAGATGATGATGACGAGGTTTCAGGGAGCAGCAAGACAATCACTGCAGAGATACCAGGTAGAGGATGTTTTTTAAACTGACTGTAAGCACCTGGTGGCCTTTCTCAGCTGTCAGACTCAGTTAGATGTGTGACACTTGAAAAAATCCAGGAGACTGCAGCTCTATATAAATTTGAAGACTGCAGTCTATTAAAAAGACATGGCCAACTTAAAAAACAAACCTATTCTGAGTTGCCAGTGCACTTTTTAGCACATCAGCAAAAACATTAAGTGGTTAATGATAGGGACAAGATTATTTTTAAGAAATGGAATTCTCACAGGTCCTTCTCTGTAACATACTGTTTGAACTTCCGTCATTGCCTTTTTAGCACTGCATAGATTAAAGACTCGTTGTTGAGCATTATTACTAAGTACAAGTACATTTTCCTCAGGACTAGGCACCTTGCTTTATTATCTAGCCTCTGCACTTGAGCTTATGGTGTCTGAAATGATACATTCTTTCATTAAAGCTTTCTAATTACTGGTCCTCCTAAAACAGTTGTTTTGTTTTGTTTTGTTTTGTTTTGTTTTGTTTTGTTTTGTTTTTCTGTTTTCCCTGAAATTTAGTGGATGATAAACTAGTTACCCATATTGCACCTTTTTTTTTTTTTTAAATCCTACCTTGTCACTAGATTGTAAAGAATGCTCAAAAACTTTCCCCTTCATCTCCCAGGCTTTAAAAAGTTACTCAGAAATTGGCTTGTTTCAGCTCTCATAAATAAAAGGGTCTGTAGTTTATTATATGTTAGCATGTCTGTTTTCCCTGTATTATTGCATCTGATACTGTGTGCTACAGAGGCAATCTTTGAGATTTCATAGAGGAAGAAAGATGATATCTGAATGGTTCTTAAGTGAAGAATTCTCATTATTGAAGAGAATTATATATACTAGGAATATTTTGTAAAGTAACTGATACTTAGTTGGTCATGACAGCAGTGTTTATTTCTGCACTAAAGAGGGGAAAGTTTTGGTTTTCTTAAAGTTTATAGGTGATTTTTTTCACTTTAGTTTTCTGCAAAAGGTAACACTTATGATGTACAAAGGATATTTCAAGAAAAAGCATATTGGTTATCTAAATTTATTCTTAACCATGTAAACTCAATAGCAAGAATAATTTTAAAAAGCACTTTAACAGGTGCTTAGCATATAACAATAAGTCTCTTTCATATAGCATATTAAATATGAGTTTAAACAGTCTTTAGAAATGCTTTTCTGTGATATCTTGATCAAATTCCTTTAGTAGTTTCTTCTTATTAAAACTAAATGAGAAAAAGTTAAATGTAGCTCATGAAAGAAGCAGACTGTTGGTGGCTCTAAGGCATGTTCTAGGTATATTTTAGTTTTCCATTTACTATTATTTTTAAGGAAGCCTTACTACATACCTATAAAATTGTATATTCTTATATTCTGTTCTAATCTGTTAATCAAATTTATTATGGATACAGTACTTAATTTCAATTGAACAGATTTTCATGTAACCACATCAACACTTTGCCTTTTTATGGAAAGGGAGAAGTGGGTGAATAAAATTCTTTTTAAAGCTAGATCCCATTGTAGAGGTGAAATGAGTAATGTCTAATGAACACTCTCCTATTTTCTTAATATGTAGGCTAAGTATGCTTTGTTCATATCTGACTAACAATCATTTTTAAGACTTCGAAACGTTGGTATTCTTTCTGTTTGCCATCTATTGTTAATTGTGAACCAATCAAGCATTGAAGTAAGTTCATATTTACTGTATTTCTGTTTTTATATATCATTTAATTAAGTTTTTGGCATTTGAGAAGAGGTAACAGTTTCTAAGGTGATTGTGGGAAATCAAATGGTAGTTGATGATGAAGGCTACTGTATGGCTGTGGAATGCACTGCTCAGATTTTTGGAGAGGAAGGTGGCAGTAATCACACACAGGACAGGCATAAATGGTCTCTTTGAAAATTATGCAAAGCAGCAAATATTGATCTACCTAGTGTTTAAATATAAGGAACTTCAGGTCAGCCATATTGTTATGCTTGAAAAACTGTGACTTTGTACAGTTCTACTGGAACAGACACACATTTTTTAATTTTCTGAGTCACATGACTTTGGGCAAGAAGGGAGGCACACTCAACCTTATATAGCAAGAGTGGTTTTGAAAATGCCATGAAGCAACCTGAGTGAACCACATGGACATTCGTGGGAACTGACACTGATGTGCCTAAGACAATCTGGGATGCTGAGACTTTGAGTCCAGCTGTTTACACAGAATGGGAAACAACTGGAACAGTAAAACATTTCCTACTATGTAATTTTGTCAAGATATAACCAGTTTAGTAATTCAGAAAA
This sequence comes from Mus musculus, assembly GCF_000001635.26. NCBI lineage: Eukaryota > Metazoa > Chordata > Mammalia > Rodentia > Muridae > Mus > Mus musculus. The sequence goes on along the minus strand of NC_000084.6, from coordinate 77,671,595 downwards.
GTTTGTAAGCTTTTGTTTAGTCACATCTTAAGAACTGAAGGAAGTATGTGATTGTACTACATGCCAAGTCATTTAATAGTATATTTCACTTAAAGAGAGTGGTGCAGACTAGTACAGCTTACTGATTTAGTTTGATATTTTGGAAAGAAATGTTTAAGAAGTTTTTAAAAAGATCAATTAACTAATAGGCTGCTTAATATTGCATTGTATCATTTTCTTGAAGTTTTTGGGAATAGGGATGCTTTAAGTATCTGTTTGGAACAAGAAGATAATCTGGCAGAACTTTCATTTGGAGGACTTTGAAATATTATAAATTTATAATATTTTATAGTAAATTAGTGTAAAAATGCTATGTGATAGTTATCTTGAATACTCAAGGCTTTTTTTCAAAAATGCCTGGCTTATCTATAATTTTTTGGTATGCTTTATATATTACCTTTGCAGTTTTTGATTGGAGCATTTATATGGCTTATGTTTTCTTTACAGTTATGAACATTATTTTTCATGGGGGGGCAGTTTCTCTGTAAAGTCACTCAAGCTATGTAAAGTTTGTTGGAAGTATTTTGATTTTAGTTAATAAGAATAATGGGCATTAGACTACTAAATTAAAGGAATTAGTTTGCTGAGTAAATTTGTGCATCCGTATCCACCTAGAAAACATTTTCTTCTCTAACTTTTCCTTTTCACTAATAGTTACCATAGTGGTAGCTTTGTCTCATCTTGGCTGTTATGGCCTACTTTTGTGTAGTCAAAGAGTGAGTATCCATGGAGGCAGGTAAGAGTTAGTTGTCTGAACTGGTTTACCTTTTTTGCAGTGGGTGAAGGTGTTACTGAGGACACCTCAATTCTTAATTCATGTGGGGGTAGTAAGACCAGCTCAGCCCCACTGAAGCCAGCATCTCTGCATCTAACTCAGCCACAAATATAGATATGCTCAGATGCAGTATGGCAGACTTGCCTAGCTAATTTTTCTATGATTATTATTCTTGCCTAGAATTAAACATTCTTAAGAAGTAACAGATTTGGGCCTGAGAGATGGCTCATGGTTCAGAGCAAGTACTGCTCTTTCAGAGGCTCAGGTTCTAGCACTCACATGGGATAGCTCACAACCACCTATAACTTTAGCTCTAATGCCGTTGGCAGATACACACACACACACACACTCATAATTAAAAATAAAGATAAATCTTTTAAAAAATAGTAAATTCTTCTTCCATAAATGGTTTGTCTGAATGCACTTATGTGCACCGTGTGTCTTTCTGGTGCCTGTGGAAGTCTGAAAAGTGCTTTTGATCCCCTGGAACCACGGTTACAGATTACTGTAAGCCATCATATTGGTGCCTAAAATTGAACTTAGGTCTTCTGTAAGAACAAGTGCTCTTAGCCAGTGAGCCACTTCTCTAGCCCCTAGTAATTCTACTTTTGTTAACATTTAAGTATATCTTCTATACATAACAAAATTTGTCATATAGGATATGCATCTGTTTTCTTTATCTTTACATCATTGCATTTTGAACCTTTAAACATTATTCTCTAGATTATTTGGATTTTGGATAATTTACTATAAAAATTAACTATAAAAATAACTATCCTATTGTTTGACATTTGGGCCATTTTTCTATTTTGCTGTTACAACTAAGAGTATGAACATTTAGGGTTTCTGATCATAGATCATAATAGTATGTTTAAAAAACATTTTTATTGTATCTTGAGTTTGAATGTTTATGCATTCTGTCTATAGATAATATATATAGTCTTGTTGATTTGGTACAGGATTTGGACCTTCAGGTTAATTTGTATGACTTTGCTATTTAGTGAAGTTGAAAACTACCTTTGCCACTTGTTCGTCACATTTTCTTCTTTGCACATATGCTTTTTTTCTTCTTAATTTGTAGGGGTTCTTAATCTATTGGGCATTTAATTGTTTAGAAAAGTTTTTATTAATCTAAGCAGTGAGGATGCATAATCCTGAGACTCATAAGGCTCCCCATGAGGCGCTGATCTTTGACCTAAATTGAGTATGAAGTGATTCTCAGTGACTAAAAGCTTCATGGTACTTAGTGTAAATAAGTGTTTGTAATCTGGAAGTAGTTTGGTAGCTGTTTAAGAGTTCTGATAGATAATATTGTTAATAAAATACAGAGGCAAAATAAATAGGTAAAAACTGTTTTAAGCTTCATAAATCCAGAGTAGGTTGGAAAGATTCATTCATGTTTGTTTGTTTTTTGTTCGTTTGTTTTTGTCTTAAAATTTGGCTTTGTATTTTAATTGCTGTTTAAAAATTCTGGTACCCAGGCTACACTTCAGCCCTATCAAATTAGAATCTTCTGAGGTCTGACTCTAGGCACCAGTGCCTTTAAAACTCTCCAAATGAACTGCTCAGTTAAGTAAACCAGGTTGTGTGGGATGATCGGATGGTGATGAGAATATAAAACTGGTATTCTGGTAATTTAAGGGATCAGTGGGTCTGATATTCTAACAAATGGGGTCTGGTTTTTAGAAATCAGAGTTGTAAAGTATGCATAGTTCTGTATTAATAGGCATAGGTACCTTCTTTTTCCATATAAATGAAAAAAAAATTTTTTGGCAGTGTCTCAGTAGGTAACTGGCCTTGACTAGTGGTCCTGCTGACTCCTCCTCATTCGCTCGTTCCATCCACCCAAGTGTGTTTAGTCTGGATATTACAGTGCCCTTTGAAATAGATAATCTTTTGGCAGCCTCTCACATTAAAACACCAAAACACATTACTCACATCCTTATCTAAAATGAGTGTCTACACTGTGTTCGTATATACAACACAGATACTTAAGTGTTAATAAAAAGACCATGTTTGTTTATGATGAAATTATTGTTCCTGTTTTTTAATGTTGTTGTTTGCTACGCTCTCTGGTCGAGTCAACTGGACAAGCCGAAAGGCTTAAAAGTCACTCACACAGGGACCCAAAAGGTCTGCGGCAGTTGTTGTTTTTTGAGGCAGGGTTTCTGTCCTAGAATTCATTGTAGAGCAGGCTGGCCTTGAACTCAGAGATCCACCTGCCTCTGTCTCCCAAGTAACTGGGATTAAAGGTATTTGCCACCACTGCCTGGCTTTAAAACTTTTTAGTACTACTTTTTAGTAGTTTTTATTTCTCAGCAAATTTGAACAAGAATTCTTCCAAATTCCTGTCTCCACATATAGCCTCCTACTATCAAAAACCTAAGTGAAAGTATACTTTTTTCTTTTTTTAAAAAAATGATAAACCTACATTGACCTTCTGCTATTACCTGAAGTCCTTTGTACTGTTAGGGTTTACTTAGTTTTTCTAAGTTTTGTGAATTTTGACAAATGTGTCACGTAAATTCATGTTTGTTAGTGTTCATGGCCAGCTATCATTCCTTTGAGGCTGGGACTTTAGTCTTTAATATAAATGTTCTCTCATCATTTCCTAAAGTCAGAATTTTAAGTACCTATTATTATATTCATCCAAAATTAGGTGATGCCAGTATTTAATAGATCAGCTTTCTGATTGTGTCCTACATTTATTTCTACCCAGTATATGTAATGGGGCTAAAAGGAAAATGGTTACTCTTTAAATTCTGCTTAAGCCAAGTAGGGTGGTGACCAGCTATAATCCACCATTCAAGAGGCTAAGACAGTAGTTTAATTCAAGGCTGGGTCCAATAGCAAATTCAAGGCTAGTCTAAGCCATCAAATGAGACCATGTCTCACAAACTGGCCTTTCTATGTAGTTTGGTGTGATGATGCTCTGTAGTCACTCAGAGCCCTCAGGAGGCTGATGCAGAGTGATAGAAAGTTAGAACAGCATGGGATACACAATGACACACTCTCAAAAACAACCAGGAAACTAAAGTATACATTCTATTTGGTCTGGTTTTCCTAAAGCTGATATACAGTAGGTGGAGATACATCCTTCTCAAGAATCATGGATATATAGAAAATGCATTTGTTTTTTAACGCTTTTTTAAAAAGTGGATTCAGTGGAGAAAGAATAGTCAGAAGAGAAGGAGATGAAGAAATGTAGGTTACAAACTAGAAGGGTTTTATTATTAAGTAGAATGGGGTTAAAAAATTGTGCAGAATCATATAGGTATAAAAAGTGAATGGTGTCATTTAAAGAATTTTAGTGTCTGCAGTTATTTTTGATAAGGAGGCATTCTTTGCATCTTTATAGGTAGCCACTAAATGATACAATGAGTCGTGTTTTTAGAAAGAACATGTAGAAAAATGGTAGAACATTCATTAGATTGTGTTTTCCAGTTTTGTTTTTTGGTGGTGCTGAGTATCAAAGCCAACCAAGGCCTCATACATGCTAGGCAAGTGTTCTGTTTCTGAGCTAGATCCCAAGGCTAGCTCTGTTCATCATAGGACATCTTGATGTATATTCCCCAACATTGATTGTCAGTTGTTTTATTCAGAAAGTATTTTTGTACCTGTTATACAGTGTTGGGGACATATTAGTGAATGAAGTCTCTTCCTTCATGAAATAAACTCTTCCTTGAGTAGCCAGATCATTAGGTGGTTTGTAACTAAGAACAATAGGAATAATAATAAAGCATGCAGGAGATGAAGACTGAATGGGGGTTGGCTGGAAAAGCCACTGTAGACAGTATAGTTAAGAGCAGCGTGAGAAGGCATCCTCTTTAATATGGGTCCTGAAAAATGAAGATTTTAGAACTGTTAGTTTTGTTAGAGGCTCAAACCAAGACAATCCAGCTCAAGGATGGAGTTTGTGTAGGGCCAAATCTTAAACCAGAATCTGGTGAGACTACTCTTCTATAGATATTAGTATCTGTTTACAGTGCACATATTTGGAGTATGCTTACATTATGTGAAAAGTTTTTTTTTAACTGCAGGACAACTTAGAACTATTAATATATCCTATATAGGGCACATATGCCCTATCTATCTATCTATCTATCTATCTATCTATCTATCTATCTATCTATCAGACAGGGTCTCATTGTAGCCCAGTTTGACTCCAGCTGGAGGATGGCCTTGAACTTCTGCACTCCCACCTTCACCTTCCAGATATTAGTATTAATAGGAATTCATCACCACATCTGGGTTCATGCAGTGTTGGAAATTGAACCCAGGCTTTATGTATGCTAGGCAAACACTCTACATCCTACATCCTTAGCCTGCATACCCCAAACTTAATACAAGACTCCTTTGCTCCCAGTGGCATACAGTGCATTTAGTCCCTGGCAGACACTAAGGTCTTTATAAGACTTGCCCAAAAGTGCACATAGATTCTGTGCATCCTTTGTGTAGTTTTCTATAAAATTAAAACAAGAGCTGTTAGGTGAGAATTACCTTGTAATGGTTGGTTATGGGTTCACCCGACAAAATATTACCTTTTAGAATTCTAAATCCAACACAGTTAAAATATTCAAATACACCGTGGTTCTCAACCAGAACTGTACATTAAGTATTATTATCTTGAAAACTTTCAAAAGCAAAATAATCTTTAGATATCTTGGAGCCACCCTAGTTTGCGGTATTGTTAAGCCACTCCAGATTCTTAATTTAGCAAAGGCTAAAAATGGGTTAAAGTCCATCTTAAGTAAGAGAACACATTTTCCCAGATAGACCATTGGGGCTATGACAAAGAGTAATATCATACGATATTAGTTATTTATAATTTCTTTATAATAAGTTACTTTGTCTTGGTTAGTGAATTTTAACATTGCTCACCAGGGCTGTATCTATCAGGCTTAAGACAAACAAACAAACCAAAAATAATGCTGTTGCCACTTTCCTGAGTTAAGTGTGTTGAGGTGAAAATACATTTTTTTAGATTATTAATATTTTGTTCAGTGGCCTCAGTGTTTCAAAGCTGGCATCTGTTGCGGTAGGGGATTTGAATGTGTGCTCAAGGAAACAGGAAATGGCTAGGATCACTTGACAAAGGGGCATGGTGTGTGATAGGAACTTATATATAGGCAGTGTTCTAGAAGACTAAGGGATTGTTTTGCTAAGTTACAGAGACAGACAGAGGTCCTGAATGTATTTGGGAAACTAACTCATTTTGACACCAGTTAAGACCATGAGCAGTCCTTGAACCCAGGGGCCCAAAACATGGCTGGTTACTCCAAGAATTCCCCCTCATCCAGTCAGGTGCTTAAATGCTGATGCCCAACTTGCCAGTACTGCCACACAATGCTTTGCTACTTTTTATGTTCCTTGCCTGTTTGAAGGTTGACAATATATTAGAATTCCCAAAGACAGTAGTTTTCTAGTTAATACTGCTAAAAATGAGAAAACTTCTGAATCACCTATGAACTTGTCATTAAAGTGTATTGTCTTCTTTATGAATTAAGCAAAGGGTATACTTCTGGTATTAAAAGTTTCTTTTGATGCTACTTAAAGACTGCATAGTAAACAGGTTTTTGTTTGTTTTGTTTTCAATTAGGTATTAGCTGAGTCTGGCATATACCCATGATCCCAGCGCTTGGGAGATAGGGAGGCAGGAAGACCAAGAATTCAAAGCCAGCTTCAGCTATAGAGGGAGCTTGAAGCTAGCCTGGGCTATGTGAAACCATTTCCAAAAACAAACAAAACAGTATTTAAAACACAAAGCAGTGATTTGATAAACACAAGTTTAGCTTGTGTTTTATTTTGTAGGTTGGAACATAAAAACGTATTTTTACAACAATAGGTAGAAAGGAATGATTCTCTCTTATGTTCATGCAAAAGAAAAGTCTGAATAAAAAATTTTAGCAAAAACAACGCAGTAAAAATAGGTAGTTGGTAACTTGAGATTCTCTTACCATCCATTCCACAAACCTCATTCCGATTCAAATCCTGTTTGATTTGATTTTTTCAGATTCAAATTTTCTATGAAGATTATGAAAGAATGTACTATACAAGCATTTGGATTCCTAGTTATTTAATGAATTTGTCAGCAGTCTTCATTAAATTATAATATATTGTACATGAGAAGCATGTATTACTTTCTTGAGTAAATATTTACTTTTAACCAACTATGCAACATACTGTGTGGAACATCAGGGCATGGTGCTGCAGGCCTGTAATCCCTGAATTTAAGAGGTTGAGGATGGAGGATCAAGAGTTTGAGGTCAGTCTGGGTTATAGGAAATCCTTCCTTAAGGGGAGGGGGCAGTATGCTGAAGGCCACTTTACTGCAGGTTGATTTTCTTCAAGAGGAAAATAGTGCAGTAGCTCCCCTTACTGGGAGAGGGTGTGTTCTAACATTTCCAGTGGATACTGTAAGCTTTATACAGCACCGAACCCTGTATATACTGTCCCCCTACCCCCGTATGTGCATCTCTACTATAAAGCTTAGTTTATACATTAGTTATATTAAGGTTAATAACAATAATAAGCTAGAAAATGTATAAAAATACACTGACAAGTTCTGTGAGTTATTGTCTCAGATTATCCCATTGGACTATATTCACCCTTATTGTGCTTGTAGTAAGATGGCAGATACAGTGCCTACACACCAAGGTGACTAACACTGGCCTAACGTTGGGCTGTATGCAAAGGTGTCTTGGACAAAGGCACTGGGATATTAGAACAGTCTCCTAACTGACATGGCGGATTTCTTTGGGGGATACTCTGAACTAAGGGATGACTCAGAGCTTGAGCTCAGGGCTGTGGAAGATTGCATCACACTCCTCAGAATACTGTGGATATTATTGTGAGTTAGTCATCTCTGCATTTTTCCTTTATTATTTTGGCCCTTAGTTAACTGTAAGGAATTGAAACAATGGAAAATGAAACTGTCCTTATTGGGCAACATTGTATTTCTCATCATATATAAATCAACTTTAATCTTGAGCTTTAAATTAACCCTGGTAGATACCAGTCAGTTGAATTAGATGGGTTTTAAAGTTTCTAGTGAAAATATTTAGTTAATATATTAGTTTAATTTTGTTTTTACTCCTTAGATTGAAAATAACTAATCTCTGGTCATTTTAAAGGTCTCCAAAGGCAATAAGCATGGCAGGATTGACAGGCTTGTTAGACTGGTATATATTATGTTTGTATGTGGGATTTAAAAACATATTTTTGAGGATTTGTAGGAGTATGGTGACAGACATTTAAATTGGCATGAAAGTCTTCAGTTAGGGATATGTAATTTTGCTAATATTAACTGGTTTTTAAGCTTTTACTTTTCTTGCAAGAGAAATTTGGCCTTTCCCTTCATATCAATGAAAAAGAAAAAATATTTTGTGTTTTGTAGATTAGGCATGATGTTTAGAATTTTATATGTAAAAAATTAAAACCTGTAATTCATCTTAATATTTATCAGTAATCTTGTGTGGGAAAAAAAAACCCTGTTTTTCCCCCACACAATTTTGAGACAGGGTTTGTTATAGCATAGGCTGGTCTTGAACACTGTGTAGCTGAGGGATGGAACCTTAAACTTTTGATCCTCCTGTCTCTACCACATCCAGCTTAGGAGGCACTCAGGATCCAGCCTAGGCATGGGTGCCAGGCAGATAGATGCTCTACTGACTGAGCTGGTCCAAGCTGTTTCTTTATTGGTGGTGTTGAGCTTTAACCAGGGCCCCACACATGCCAAGCAGCTATCACTTAGTGACCATGCAGATATTTGCAACTTTTTATTAACAGGAATAGTCTGAGCCAAGGTTTTTCTTTTTCAAAGAAGGGTTGAATTAAATACTTGTAATTTTTTAACTTTTGCACTATAAGTATATGAGAATTGTGAGTTAATCGTGGAAGGTTTAATATGTTTATGCCTAAGAATATCTTTGTAGATTGATATACTTATTATTGCGTAATGAGTTCAAAGTTTATGAACCTTATTTTCAATCTATTAGGATAAGGTTTAAACAATAAGATTTTTCCCTGTAAAGATTTAGGAGTTTCTGATGATTGATGAGATTTTCTCTGAAGTGAAAGTATAGTTACAAACTTTGTCAGTCTATATAAATATATACACATACACGTGTGTGTGTTTTAAGTTTTATATCAATAGAAGGAGCATACCATTTTTAGGTAACTGACTGAATTTTAAATTAGTCAACAAGCTTTCCTTGAAATTGAGAGATGTTTTCAAAAGAAATTTACTTTGTCTTTACTAGAAATTTTTGTGATTCTAGAATCACAAATTTTATTAGAAGTAGACTTGTAGACATTAGAAAATACTGCTTTCATCTCAGCATGTTACTGTGACTTTTCTAATGCATGCATATACTAATATGAGTTCTATTTTGCTTTCTGATAAAATATTTAACATATTAAGCATGACTGAAATTACATTTATTTTTAAAATAAAAAGACCAATTCTTTTAGGACTAGCATGTAAGAAAATTATTGCTGGTATTGATTGCAGTGACTGGATATCGTCTCATTTTATTGTTGAGTTAGAGCTCTATAGATTGTTTTGTTTTGTTTTTTTGTCTTACTTTGTAGCCCTTGGCTAGTCTGGAACTCACTATGTAGACCAGGTTGGCCTTGAACTCACAGAGATCCACCTGCCTTCCTGAATGTTGATTAAAGGCATGTGCCACCACCTTGGCTATCTATAAAACAAGAATAAAATTCAATGAATTGGAAGATTTAAGTAATAGTTGACATTGTAAAGTGATAGGGTGATGTTTTAAGTTCTTAAAGAGATGTTAAACACTTGTCGTTTTGGGAAGTCTTTTTTGCAAAAGTTTGGATAAAGATGTAGAAGTGAGTTTTGGTAGAAAGAGGAAACTGCATAACACTGATTTAATTCAAAGAATATATACTAAAGTATTAAGTTTATCTTAGAGTAAGACTTGGCATTATATAGTCTGAAGAGTTTAGCCTTAAGGGTAATTTTGCAGTGGAAACCTACAGAAATTTTATTCTGATTTAATTTTCACACAGTGCCTTAAAAATAATATATTACTACTGTTTTAAGGATTATTGTTTTGAAAATAGATTTACTCTAATGATAGCATCATTTCCAGAATGCACAGATTCAAAATTCTTCCTTTAGAATAATTTGAGTTTGTACTGTAGACATTTAAAGAACTGGATTATTAAAATTGCCCCAGTGTAGCTGTTATGGAAGTGCCTAGTAGTGTACATTCATTTCCTGTGATTTCCCGTAGTCGCAGAGCAGTTTAAAAGCAGTGATAGAAACTGCATCCTAATTTGTACTCTGGAAAGGGTTAGTCCTGGCAGGAAGCATCTTTCAGCCCACAACACTAATCCAGGCATTGCTCAAATGCTTTTATATCAGTGTCGCCCTTTATCTGGAGTGTACTGTCTCTTAGCATCTGTGTATAGAATTACCTTTTGTCTATCTGGTGGTTGTTTTCATTTGTGTTTTTTTTGTCATGGGATAGAGAATTAGACAATCAAATTGAAGCCTTTTTGGTTTTTTCGAGACAGAGTCTCTCTGTATAGCCCTGGCTGTCCTGGAACTCACTTTGTAGACCAGGCTGGCCTCGAACTCAGAAATCCACCTGCCTCTGCCTCCCGAGTGCTGGGATTAAGGTGTGTGCCAACCATGCCTGGCAAGTTGAAGACTTATTGACAACATGTTATTGCTCCCACTTAAGATTACTGGCCAGTTTATTTCCTCACTGCATTGTGACATCTAAAGGACCATAATCCTCTCACTAAGTTTTAACATTTTCTGACAGTCTTTCTGCAGTCTGTTTTCTCCTTGGTATTTACTAGTTTAGCATTTTGAAATATTTTACACCAAATAATTTTAAGAGAATCTTAACTAGCAGATTAAAGTAATCTGGTTATTAGAGCCACTTATGAGACAGTAACACACACACACACACACACACACACACACACACACATGCATTATTAAAATTGAAGTAACTTTAAAAGTTCAATTAAAATTTTAGTTTAGAATACCTGAGAAATTAAAAGCTTAGGATTTAATATTTTGCATGAGTTTTTAATTTAAAAATTATTTTATTTGTATAAGTGTTTTGCTCAAATGAATGTATGTGTGCCACGGTTAGTCTGTTGCCCTCTATGGTCAGAAGAAGGCAGTGGGTCCCCTGGAACCTGAGTCTCAGATGATTGTTAGCCACTGTGTGAGTACTGGGGACTGAACTCCAGTCCTCTGCACGAGCAGCTGCTCCTGACTTTATAAGAACCATCTCTCCACCCCAGCATGACGTTTTCTTAAAATAAGAAACTTACCTTTAATTTTCTCTCTCTTTTCTTCCTTTCCTCCTTCCTTGTTTCCTCTCTTTCTTTGCTCATTTCTTTCTGCTTTGTTGTTTTTCCTGAGCAACAAAAAGGAGTCTGATCTCAGGGATGTGCTACATATACACATATATGCTTAAGAGAGTATCTTTGGACATAAATTATTGGTAACAGGCCAGATAAAAAAACATAAGAGAGCTAGTCTGGCATGGTGTTACATGCCTTTAATCCTAGTACTTAGAAGACAGAGGCAAGTTGATTTTAAGCCAGCTTGGTGAACATAGCAAGTTCAAGGCCAGTGAGGGCAGCATAATGAGTTCTTTTCTTTAAAAGGCAAAACAAACAAACAAACAAACAACACCCCCACCCCCGCCCAACACAGATGAATTTATTTTGCTTACTGTCATGCAGGTTTTAAAAGAGGGCCTCTGGGTATAGGTTTTTCTCAGCTTATGAAAGCTGTATGCAACTCAAACAAGTACACTGTCATTAATGAAAAAGGTATGTAGTATATCATTTTGTTCAACAAGGCATCTTAAATTGTATTACTGATAACTTTTTATTTTGTTAGTGACAAGGCCTCGTTGTGCCTTTGAACTTGTAATCCTCCTGCCTCAGCGTTGCTCCATCTTGAGATTGCAGGCTTTGTCACCTTGCTTAGCTCTTATTGATAACTTTCTTCTTGTTCTTTTTTTCTTAATTTTTTAATTAATTTATTTTAAAGACAGGGTCTCCTATAATGCTGGTTGGCCTGCACTTACTGTGTAGCCAAGAATAATCTTGAACTCCTGGCTGCACCTAGAGTTCTGGGATTATAGTGTATCATCACACCAGGTCTTAAATTTTTATTTTTAGTATTGTAGTTGACTTTGCCTAATGGCAGTTACATTACAGTTATAGGAAAAATGGTATGCAGGTGTCTTGTTATCCTCATAAGTAGATAATAAAAATTAAAGGCAAATTGTCTTACCAAAAAGCAGTCTTCTAAAAGTATTATTATATTTTATTTAGTTTATACTTTCAAAATGGTTTAAATAATGCATGGGGGTGGTGAGATGATTATGTGTTAAAATGTATAGTATTAAAATAGTTCTATCAAATTTATAAAACTCATACAGTTATTAAATATATTTTATTCTTTTAGGTTCCTCTCAAATCCTCTTCAAAAATGGCATAGGTGCCTTTAATCATAGTATGCACAAGAAATGTATTGGTTTATCTAGAAGGTATATAAATTAATAAATGTAGATAGCATTGAAAATGACTTCATTTCTATGCTTTTGGAGGGAGTCTTAATTTCTGTTCGTTCTTCCTTTGACATGGAGGAAAGTTAGAGTGAGCAGCGGGCTAGAGCACTAAGCACGGGGTAGATGGTCGGATTGCTGTACTAGGTCACCATAGTCTACAGACTTGTCATAAACAAAAGGGAATGGCTGCCACAAAATGTATTATTTTTATTAGAACTTTCAAGATTTGAGAAGAATGTTATTTAATTGCTGATTTTATTTTATTGCGTTCTTTATCATCTTTATACATCTGTGCATCTGGAGTGTAACTAATAGATCAAATAAAGAGTTTGAAAAAGAAATGTTTCTTGTTACTCTGTTGAGGACTCTTGTAATTTTAGTTATTTCCTATGGGCTAATTCATATTACATATTGACTATTCCTGAGTCAAGACATCTTCTTTCTGCAATAAAACTAGTAGTGTTATAATTTATTTATAGTTAGAAAAATTGATTTTACACAGTATTTTTAGGAGATTTTTCAGGATTGGAATTGGTGTACTGAAAGGAAGATAAAATGCCATTATAAACATAAAAGTCTGTCTCCGTGCTCTACTGGTTACAAGTCAGGGTCTGGAAAGACAGCTCAGTGGTTGGGAGCATTGGCTTCCCAATTCAATTCCTAGCACAACATCTATACTGGAATCTGATGACCTGTCCTTTCTGTCCTCTTGTCATGTAGACATACATGCAGGTAGGGCATTCACATACGTTAAATACATATATAAACCTTTTAAAAGAATCGGAGTATTTGAGAAAATGGAAAAATATAGACTGGGTCTGTTTAAAGAACTCAGTAAAACGTTGAATGAATGAATCTTTAGCCAGGAGCTAGACTGGGAGAGATGGTTAATCTAGTATGTGATGCTTGTGCTCGCTGGTCGCGCGTAGTGTGTGTGCTTAGGTCTTCAAATGCTCTGAGCCCGTGTGTTCCTCTAAGTATCTCTATAAAGGACACTGCCTTGTCTTTTCATTGGGTTCACCGAGTCAGGACCTTATCTTTGTACAAACGTCTACGCCTTATGCGGTCATTTTCTTTCGATGAACTTTTTGCGTATTCTGAGTATCTTGAAGTACCCTTAACTTCTCTGCTCCTTTCAAAGTGATAAATGGAGCTCTTTCATCCATTATAGGCGACTTTTCTTCTGAACAAAATGACTTACTGTTTTTCCGTGTGAGACAGTGTAATTCCAAAAACTATTTCCCTGGTTGGAAGGTTATGAAGTTTAAATTTTTTTAGTAACTGAGATGAGCAGAGAGGAAAAAGTTTAGAGCAGGCTGTCTCCTTTTTATTTTAAAAGCACCACAATTTCTAAACATAAAATGTAGTACATAAAATTTCGTTTCTGGTTAGCCCCATTTGACATTTTTTATATTAAAGTAGCTTTATGATTTTATTCAGAAGAAAATTATACTCACACAGCATTTAATACTTCAGGCTGCTTGTTCAGAGACAACACTGCTTTACTTTTGTTTTCTGATGACATAATTCTTTTCTAAGAGTTCCTTTCGCTACTTCCTTATTTATTCAAATGATTCTGGATTTGTGGTTTTTTCTTTGATGGTAATGAAAAAAACAAGTATTCTCAAGCATTTTTTGCCACTTACAAATATAAATTTGTATTTTACTATTCTAGAATATAGTAAGATTAGTGTTTTTGAAAGTAGGTTCTTCTAAAATTCACTCTCTTTGTATCTTGAAGTCTGTCCTGTTCTTTTGGTTCTTGAAGCCTATACTTTGTTCCCTTGTTCGCCACTAGCAACACTATGGGAGTAACTTATTTGAAAGTCTTCATCAGTAGAAATTACAATTTTTTTTTTATCTGCTACTGAAATTTCAAGACTCACTCTTAGAGTCAATTTCTTTAATATTTCTACCTAAGGAACTTAGGTTTTTCATCTGTTCTGAAAGAAGTGGGGTGGAGATAGATGCCTAGGCTAGACCCTGTCTTAAAATTTTAAAAAGGCTGTGCGTGTAGCTTAATGGTAGTGCCCAGCATTCATGAGACCCAGTATTAGAAGCATTCAAAAGGATAGGAAAGCAGCTAAACTGTGTAATTACCTTGTATAGTTATACAATGGTATGCTTCTAGTTACTAAATTTGAAAGGAGAATTCATTATGAATAAGCACATTAAAGAAATATTTTATTTTTTTGTATGATTTTGATTTTTTCCATTAGAACACTTTGAAAAAGAAACTAATTTTATTAAACATTTAATATTAAATAGTGGAGAAGGTTGAAGATCAGAAAGATTTATTAGGAGTAGCAATAAGATTCATCAATGTTTGTTTTTGAAAGTTGGAGCCAGCCTTGGGGGTGGGGTGGGGGTGGGCAGCAGCTCCCTTAGTAAAGTGCTTGCAGCACAAACACGAGGACCTGAGTTTAGTTCCAGGGAACAGAAGCCAGGTGATACTGAAAATGTCTAACTTCGGTTCTCTTATTTTGGAGGACCCCTAGGGCTTGTTAGTTAGGCAGCATAGCCTACTTGGAGAGCTACAGGCCAGTGACAGTTCTTGTTTCAAACCTACAACAAAAGGTGAATGATGCCTGGGAAATGACACTCAGGGTTGGTGCATTTGCATCTATGTACACAAGGTGTGTGTGTGTGCACGTGTGTGTGCATGTGAGTGTGCGCATGTGTGCGTCTGTGTGTAGAGACTGATTGATTAGAACCTGTTCATATAGGAGCTTAGTGTAGACCTAGCACGGTGTATTGTGTGACTGGAAATTAAGCCAGAACTTTGTGCATGCTAGGCAGGTACTTGACAACTGAGCTATCTCCCTAGCTTTGGGTTGATGTTCTTACATAAAAGGTGGTTGGCAGACTTCTTGATTTAAAGACTTTTCTTGCTTTGTAATTGCAACAAGTTATAAGACAAAAATATTTCTCTTAACTGGACATAGTGATGCATGTCTATAATCCTACCTGTCAGGGTCCTCCCCCAAAAGCAATTAGTGAGGGAAAGTTGCACGTGAATAAACTACATACTGATATTACTAACTAATTGTGTTCAGTTTACATGTATAAGGAGATACCTTTAATGTTTTATAGAAACTAACAAATTCATTCATTATGTGCTGATTTTTATGGGTGTGATTGGTTTCAGTAGACAGATGGGAAGATATATTTTGAGTAGCCTTGTTTGTGGTATGGAATATGCTTATGCTAATAATTGAATCTTAAATCATTAATGTTTCCATGCAGGCCTATTGAAGTGAATATTTTAATATTCTTGGAAGTTAAGACAATTTCTAAGTAGGAATTGAGTTGTTCAGTCAGCATAGAGGAATAATCAAGAGGGCAGGAGGAGGGTCCTCATTTGCTCTGCTGTGGTGAACTGACAGTGTTCGACCTTTCAGTTAACACACTGAGTTTTTATAAAAAAGCAGATAAAGGGTTAGAAAATGCCTCAGTGGGTAAGGTTGCTTTTGCAAAGCCTGACCCAAGTTCGACCCTCAGAACCCACAAGACGGAAGGAGAAAACTGGTTCCTGCAAGTTGTCTTCTAACCTGTCCATGCAAATGTGTGCTCTCACACACTCCCATAGTAAATGTAATAAAATAGTTACATTCTGTGAAGCCAGAGAACCAATCTGTCACAAACTGTCACCATTAGTTAACTAATATCACATACTTTTAGAGACCATACCCTGGTCTCAGTGCCTTACAGTTACTCAGTCTTGGCTTCCTAATGATTGTGTCAGAGGATCTTGGAACACAAAACCCTTTTAACCGTGCTTTCTCACTGAAAGTCAAAGTTGGAAAAGTAATTTACTAAAGTTTGTATAGTTCTAAGTTGTCATTATCTGAATCCATTGGAAATGAAAACTGACAGTGAACATAGTTTAACTGTTAAGTATGATTAAGATATGAAAATATTGATGTCTTTGTTTATGATAAATACTAAATTTAAGCTAAGTTATAAGGTGTGCGGTTTGGAAATATGGAAGATACAAGAATGAAGCCAGATAACAAGTTTATACTTGTATTTTCTACTGATGAAGACTTTCAGACAAGTTATTCCCATGGGTAGGTGATGTGACTCTGCATGTATACATACATTTATATTTATTTGCATGATTATACATGTAGGAGTAGTACAATTTTGACTTGACTGGTGACCTCTTCAGTTTGGGGGCAGAGGAGGGGAATACATGGATAAATGGTTCTGAATTGTTATTGGTTATATTCATTTTAGAATAATCAGTAAATAAGTCATTGCAAACACCTGAAGAAACACACAAAGCTCTTTCAAAAACAGAACCTGTGGTCACATAGTCAATATTGTACTTGGCCCCCTTACCCTTTGTACCTAAGTATTTGGACGTCACCCACTATCACGATTCCATGATAATCATTTTGAACTCTGACGAAAATTCTATAGAAAAATGCACTTTTTTTTTTTTTTTAAGAAAAGAAAAACCTCAAATGAACAAATTTTGCTGTTTGAACTAAAATCATTACCATCTTGTTAAATGTTGTGGGCTTTGGTGAACTTGATCGCCCTGTAAGGGAACTGGGAATTATTTTTAATAGTCAACCAAAATTGCCATGATCGTCAGAATTTCATATTGTGATGTGTCTGTCCTTTATATAGTGGCACCTGACAACTCATTTGCTTTCTTATGTTTGATCACTTTTTATTTTTAAAAAATGTTGCCACATAAAATACGGGATAAATACCCCATGTGTATTCTGTGTTGTTCAGTGATGTTTATACAATGGATGTATGTATTGAAGCAATAAGCCTTCATTGTATGATATATTTTGATTCATTGATACATATATTCGTAGGCAAGAGTGTCATAATCATGTGTTTGATACTCATTTGTTGGATGATGTTAAAAATCTGAATGGAGAAACCAGTTTGCTTGCTCTCACCATAGCTAGCTATTGGATAGGACTCCGCATTCCCTTCAGCTTGTTCTAAAATGGGGGTAGAGGAATTTCCTGAAGCAAAACTGTTTCAGAGTACTCTTGCTACTGTGTTAAGAAAAGGGTGGCAACATCATTTGAAAGCATGTGTTCACTTTATAAGCATGACTGCCGGGCTATTGTAGCATGAATTACTGTAGTAGAATTACTTTGGTACTCACCTGCAGTCAGTGATAGGATTTGGGGTTTGAAGCATGCTCTTATTTTTCCAAAAAAAGCTTTCTCAGCTTTCTTTAAAACCTACTCACAATGTTGCTGTCCTTTACTTGAGTGAGCTTATCTTTTTCAGGGAAAAGAAAATATAAACCTTCTTTCTCCCTTGTAGAATACCCAAAGCAAAATCCTGAGAGTGGATTTTGTGGTATTGTCTTTTTGTAGAGTGCTGTAAAGTATGTAACATCCCTGTTAGTGGATAAAGGGCCTCACTGGAGGTTAGTTAATAAGTTAGTGGACCAGAGCTCTCGTGCCAACTTTGTTTAGTAAATGAAAAAATTTACATGTGATTTTCCTCTCCAAGTCTACTAGGAGCTTTTAATATTAGCTACGAACAGATTCATTTTTCTAAAGCCATTAAGTTAGATTTTAACAGTTTACTGTGGTTTCCCCCCATTTTCTTTGTGGAGTCATCACCTTATCTAAATCTGTTGCTGTTTAGAAATAAGTCAGTGTTACATTGTTCACTACAGTCTTGTCTTCTGTTTCTCATAGTAAGTACTACCCCTTTCCTCTTTCCAAAATGTGTCCCTCATCTTTGTAAACTTGGGTTATCTTTACTACTTCAGCATCATGTTCAAAATACTAGATGCGTAAAGTCAGCTCTAATCAGATGCAGTGATAGTTAAGGCAACTGACATTTAGTGGCTCTTAATTAGTTGGAGAGGTATTTCTTACCCCACAAGCTAGATACAAGTATACATTTTTTTTCCTCCCTAGATGGACCTCCAGTTGTAGCTCATTATGATATGTCTGACACCAGCTCTGACCCAGAAGTGATAAATGTGGACAATTTATTGGCGGCTGCAGTAGTTCAAGAGCACAGTAATTCAGTAGGCGGCCAGAACACAGGAGCTACCTGGAGGACCAGCGAGCTTCTAGAGGCAGGTTGGTCTCCCCTCCCCCTTCTCTAACAACATATTGTGCATGAGTCCTACCAACCATTTCTTTTGGTAGTAGACCCTGCTGAGGAGAGCAGGCCATATACAACCAACTGTCATTGAACGGCTGTGACTGTCCGGGCTAACGTGTAACAATTTGAGTAGCATGTCATTTTACTTTTTAATTAGAAGGAAGCAAATAAAAATATATAAATAAATGTAGGCAATAGTAAGTTCCAGGAGGCATACTCTTGGAATAAAGATGCTTTTATGAAAAGCAACCCAGATGGCTCCTTGGCCAGTTCTTCCCCTGCCTTACCTCTGGACAGCTGCCTTGCCGCTTCTGAGGGGCTGCGGACGCCCTCTACGCATGCTTTTTCATCTGCGGGGCTGTCCCTCTTAACCTCTTCCCAGTAAGCTCTCTCTTGCCCTTTTAAAACCCTTCTTTCACTTTCTGCCTCGTCATTTCAGGGAGTCTCCTTGTTTTGCGTCCTATTACTTTAGGTCTCTGACATTCTGAAAGCCGTACTTAGAGCCTCACTGCCTGTCAGAAGACTTCCCAGCCAGCCGGCCTCCAGCTTCCCTTCCCTTCTTTCTCAAATACTCTGCTTTATTTGAACTTTTTAAAAGGGTTAGATAAGTTTAAGATAAAAGGAAAAGAAACCTTAAAAAAACTTTTTATTCAGTATATGTTTTCTTTGTTGCTTTCAAAGGATTATGTTCATTGGTTTAAAGCATTAGTTTGGTAGTTTAATCTTTAGCCAAAGTATTACTTTTATGGGAAGTTTTATAATATTCGTTTTCTGCATTAAAACAGTGCCAGTGGTCATTGTCCTGAATTCTTTCTTGCACTGCTATCTTTGATGAACATTGAAGAATAACTTACTGACCTTCTGATTAACTTTTCTGTCTGCTCTGGGCATTAGAATTAGTTTTGGTCTTGGATCAGCTGTTTTTCTTCTGGAGTTTTATTTTTACGTGTTTGAATACGTAATTTGCCCAAAAAGTCTTTTAAGGACTTACTAGTATTCCGTGTCAGTACTTGGAAAAGAAGTAATAGTTAAAATGAAAGATACTGGCCACGTATATCCAAAGCTGTATGATTTAGTCTGTTCTATGTACTAGCCAGTCTGTTTTTATTCTTATGATGGCTGAAGAAGTGATCTGTTCCATCTCATCCATCTCAGTTTTATTTTTTTGCTTTCCTAATTATGTCATTACATAAACATTACATTACACCACTCTTAAACATTGAGCCGTCTCTTGAGCCCAGGTATTATTCTTTTTCTTTCCTTTTTTTTTTCTTTTTTTAAATTTGTATGGATGTTTTGCCTGCATGTTAGTCTGTGCAACATTTACAGGCCTGGTGCCAAAAGATGGCATCAGATTCCCTGGAACTGGTGTTTCAGCTAATTGTGACCCACTGTTTGGGAGCTGGGAATCAAACTTGGGTCCTCTAGAGAGGAACCGATGCTGATAACCTCTGAGCCGTCTCTTTAGCCTATGTGATCTCCCCCCATCTTTTTTGAGACAGGATTTCTCTAACAGCCTAGGTTGACCTGGAACTCTCTTTGTAGAGACCAGGCTGGCCTTGAACTCAACAGAGATGCACCTGTCTCTGCCTCCCGAATTCGAAGACATGCATCACCACACCCAGCTTCCCATGTGATTCTTCATATGGAAACATTTTGATCTACAGAAAACCTATCAGTTTCTGTCTAGGATAGTATTTACATTTTCAGATCTAGACATAATCATACCTTAATGTGCCTGTGAGGAATGTATTCTAGAACCTCTGGATTATAAAACAAAACCAGAAATGCCATAGGAGCTGTGCCAGTAATCCCAGCATTTGGTAGGCCAAAATAAGAAAGTTACTCGAAGTTTAAGGCCAGTGTAGTCTACAGAGTAAATTCATGTAAACTTGGCCCAGAGTGAGATTCTGTTTGACAAAAATCCAGGTCTGTAGGAAAGAACAAATTAAAATGGAATAATATTTTCATGTAATTTACACACATCTTTTTGCTTTCAATTGTCCTTGGATTACTAACAAGCCCTCATTGTTTATTGTCTGTTCTTTGGGGGATGCTGACAAAAAGACAGCATGTTTAGTTCAAGTGTAGTTTTTCTCCCTCGGTATTTTCCATTTGTAGTTGGTGGAAATTCTGAATGTGGAGTCTTGGCTATGGAGGGTTCACTGTAAATTTTACCTTGTTTATTTAAAACATGATTGTTGTGTGCCTGCCACCATCCCTTTTAACAAGTTAAGTATGCCGACAGTGTGAGGGGACCCAAGTGGCTTCAGCTCTGCTACTTCCGTTCCCCTCAAAGCTGCCCTAAAATTTGTGTTTAATGTTGGCATTTCTGTATATTTCTTTATGTACTTAATTTGTTAATTAGTTATTAGTTCACACACCTGCTTTAGAATTGTTACCAATTTGCAGACAGTTATTTGAAGTTTTGTTTTCTTAGTTAAACATTTCACGGGCTTTGTGTTTGCTAAAAGTGGGTCTGGCTCATTGTTGTTTGTTTTCACTGCTGTTTAGTATTTTATTGTATATCATAACTTACTCTCTTACTGAACATTTAGAGTTCTGTTTTAAATGATTCTGTTAACATTTTTCACATGCGTATAATTTATTTAAATTATAATACAGTATGTGTGCATGTTGGGTCATAAATTATTTTAGGTCAATCTTTGGATACAGTTACTGCTAATCAGTAGCTCCCATAACATTCTCTTGTGAAGCAATTTATAGTCTCTTTTAAAGTCATTTTTCCTTAGATCTGTCAATGTAGCTATGTGAATAATAAATAAAATTGAGTGTTACGTTTTACAGTAGGAATCCATTGTATGGATCTAAATATTATGAGTCATGATAAAATATTAATAGAAGTCATGATTGTCGGTTTAGTTTTGGCATTTTCTCTGTTTTTACTTTTGAATGTAAGTTAAATGTTCTGTGGAAATCCGGTGTCCCTGTTTCACAGATAAAGAAAATTCTAGTTAACTGAACAGACTGCTCATATGTTCACTTTAATAATAGACTCTCAGCTCAAGTCCACAGCCTGGATGTATTTAGGGTCATGTGAGTAGCCGTTGGTGACAGATTAGCTAGCCTCCTTCTCAAAGCAATAAGATGATGTTCCTGTAGTAAATAGTACTCCAAAATAAATAAGCAAACAAGCAAATAAATACATAAATATTGGGCAGACGCAAGCAGAGTTCTGTAAGTTTGAGGCCAGCCTGGTCTACAAAGTGATTTCCAGGATAGCCAGGGCTGTTACAAAGAGAAAAACCTGTCTGGAAAAGCCTAGACAAACAAGTAAGTAAGTAAGTAAATAAATAGTCAGCACTTAATGTCTTTAGTTTTGACCTAGTCAGAAGAGTTGAGTGACAGGCAAGTTTTAAAAACTAATTTGAAATCAGGGCAAACACTGGTCAGCAAGAGATCTACATGTTTAGCTTTTCCCGAGTGTGTAAGCTGCTTTTGACCAGTAGTCACCGAATGAGTCCATAGGTCTGTTATTAAAGCCTCAGTTTTCTCTGTCTAGAAACTAGCATCTGCCTCACTGTGGGCTATTGTTACTATAAGTGAATAGCATACAGCAGGAATGCTCGCCACCATTGTGCTAAGTAGTTATGGTGCTCAGATAGACTGAGTAAGCTTGCAAGCTGTTGCTGTGAGTTTGAGGCCAGCTTGGGGTACAGAGTAACATCCTGTTTCAAAACAACAAAACAGAAAACAAAACAACCCAACAATACAATTTTAGTTGGAGTACCAAGAAGCAGAAGTCTGAGATACTCTTGAATTTCAGGAGGCCTGACACTCGGAGTCCCGGGCATCAGATCCTAAGTACTAGGACTGTAAGCATTTGTTACCAGGTAGCTTGTTTTTGGACTACAGGTTTGGATTGTTTGTTTTTGAGACAGTATTTTTGATCCTCTTGCCGGCCTCTTCCAAGTACTAGGATTATAGGCACATGGCATTGTATGTGGCGAACACTGCAATTTTTATGGCCACACTTGGACTGTTAAAATTGTTTGGGTCTAATAATTTGAAAGTAGTATATAAATTATGGCTTTTAGATTTATTATAAAGTTACAGTAATCTGAAATACTAGTGGTTTATCGTTTTAAAAATATTGTTAAAAAAACAAATGTGACAGTTGTTTTTCTTTTTCTTTTTTTTTTTTTAAGCAAAAAAAGCTAATATAATGTTCATGCTGCTGGCCCTAATGGGGCTTTGAACACAGGGTCAGGGTGAGGGGCCTGCCTAGTAAAGATTAATATTCAAGAATATGGATATATCACAGATTCCTACCATAAAGTTAAATTGTAGCTTAGAAGACTTGTGCTAGAATTGGGCACAGAAATAGTAAGATTGGGGCTGGTGAGATGGCTCAGTGGGTAAGAGCACCCGACTGCTCTTCCGAAGGTCCAGAGTTCAAATCCCAGCAACCATCCGTAACGAGATTTGACTCCCTCTTCTGGAGTGTGTGAAGACAGCTACAGTGTATTTACATAAAATAATAAATAAAATTAAAAAAAAAAATAGTAAGATTAGTCATTTCTGCTGTGTGGCATTTGAGTAATTATAGCTTTTAAAGTATTGCATGATAAAGGGGAGAGTTTGATAGCAGCACTGACTTCAAGTTTTCTTTTTAAGTTAGGGTTAATTCAGTTTGCTTCTTTATCTTTGGGACTTTGACAGACTGAGAATCTTATAAGCCTGTCACAAGTGGCTCTTAAAGCCCAATTCCTTACTTAGTGAGACAGCACTATTTTAATGTGGCAGTGAACACAGGTGAGCATTATGTGCAGAATATGAGAGCTGATGTGCAGGTGGAGAGACTACACCAGTGATGATTCATGAATGAGTGAGCCTGTCAGGGGTCAGTGTGTGGCAGTGGAAGCAAGCATCCCTGGAGAAACAGGATGCAGGTCCTGGAGGGTTGGGGACTGACCAGTCTCCAAACTGGGAAATGGGCTTGGAGCAATTTCCTTTCCAGAGGAGTAGGGCAGGGGCAGTATTCAGGAAAGCCAGTTCTCATAAGGAAGTAGAAGGAGGGTTCAGTGGTTTACACTGAGCTGACATTCCAGCAGCAGAGATGTTGGCAGGTGAGTGTGCGTAGCCAAACACAGCTGAGCAAGAGTGGAGTCTGAGCAGAGGACCGGGGTGTGTGGTCCAGGTTTTCTGTGGAGGCAAAGAGGAAATAAATGACAGTGCTGTGCTCTCTACCTCCTACCTACCTGTTCTTGTCTTTTGCAACCAGGGCCCTCTTTTGTTCTGTCACAGTTTTGTGTCATCCTTTCTGACTCCGCCTTTCTTTGGCTGGGATCACAGACATGTATGACCACTCCAGATTTACACTAAGGGCTTTTCTGTACTCTTGTTACTGTTACTTTCTTGGGTCTTGCCCCAGGACTCCCTGGCGAGTATCCTGAGCTGTTGAGTAGAGTGTTGAGCTATGTCCACCTAGCATAATCCAGTTAGCCTGTGTCTACACTGCTAACCCTAACTGGAGAAAGTCACATGGCTGCATTAAGGGTCACTATGTTTCACCTTGACCCTCGGGCGGGCGATTACCTTATGAGCCCCCCATCTCCTACCCACACCCCCCCATGTCAGCTCCTATCACTTGCTCTGTCTCTCCCATTTTCCCTAAATATAACATGCTGTACCCCATCTTTACGATGGGACAGCTCCCTTGCTTAGCACTGTCTTAGCTCCTTTCCTCTGTATTCTGCCTTTTGCAGGTTGTCTGTTCTTGACTGCCCTCAGCCTGTTTTGCTGCATGGTCCATCATGCCTGAAGCTTTGCTTTCCAAGGTTATCTTGTTGTCGACTGAAGGTTTCTGCTTATTTTCACATTTTTCCCCCATCAGAGAGAATATAGATTAAGAAAAATTGAGAAAGAACTCCCAAGAGTGGGAGGGGCTCCCAGGTGAACATGCCCCTTCTCACTTCTTACCCGAGCCCTGTCTTTGTTGTCTTTTGTTGTTGTTGTTTTTCCCAAAGACTCCCTTTTTTTGTGCCATCTCCTAGGTAGTGGTGGTCATTGGGACTCTGTTCTGTGCTCCTTTCTCTTTGGTGACCCTTCTCTCAGGGCTACTATGGATTAACAGTGTTTTGCTCTAGATCTCTGAGTCAAAGAGGTTCTGAACAGTACCTCCAACTGTATCTGTCTTATATCTGAAAGTTATGTACGCAGGTACCCTCGGCCTTCATTGTCTCCTTTGAGTTCCCTACACCAGCAGCACACACTACTTTTGACTTCCTTTCATATAGATAGCTGGTCCACGGTATCATGGGAGCATTTCCCATTCTGCATCTCCCTAGAAATATGCAGCCATGTAACTGGTTCCGTTGTCTGCAGTTTCCCACCCTGCTCTCAGTTGGAGATCTATACTCCAAAGGGAGGGAGTAATGAATGTATTTATTATAGGAGCTCACAGATAATTAAACAGTAAAATGCACTTGAGTTATTGATTATAGACTTGTTGAAACTTGAGATGAAAGAGGTCAACCTGTTCCTCCCCCACAATGCAGCTGGAGCAGTGTGCATGGTGACAGCCATAACTAAAGCATCAAGGCAAAATGGATAAAACCCTTGATCATACCGAAGTATTAAGGCAGAATGAGGATCTAGGGTTACTATTGCTAGGCTTAACCAAGTCCCATTTAAATAATGTCCTAGAGTTAACAAAAGTGGGTACTGTATAGTGAGTATTTGCATACAGGTTTCAAACATTGGTGCCTGTTGCCAGTGCCACCAGCACATGAAATCCAAACCATGTTCCAGGCCCATGCCGACTGTATAGTCTCAGTCACTGGTTATTAATTTCTATGTATGTGGACATGCGTACCGCAGTGCACAGATGGAAGGAGAGGTAGGTTCTCTCCTCCCACCATGCAGATCCTAGGGATAAGACCTGGGTAGTCAGGCTTGCCAGAAAGTGCCTTTACCTACTGACCAGCTCACCAACTTTTAAACTTGCCAGTGTTCTCTTTTCTCATGTACTTCCTTTTCTGTCTGTCTTTTAAAAAAAATTTCTCTCATCCAATACATCCCTGACCTCCATTCTTTCCAGTCCCTGCTTCTCTCCCAGATCCACTGCTCATTCGATTTTCTTTGGAGAAATGTGGGCTTCCCAAGGATATCAACTGAACACAGCATAACAAATTACTGTAGGATTAGACACCAACCCCCATATCAGGGCTGAGAGAAGCCCCCCAGTAGGAGGAAAAGGGTCCCAAGGGCAGACAAGAGTCAGACACACCCCAGCTCCCACTGTTAGGAGTCCCACAGAAACACCAAGCTAACAGCCATGATATATTTGCAGATGACATAGTGCAACACATGCAGTCTTGGGGCCCCAGAAGCCCAGTGTGGTTAATTCTGTAGGTCTCCTGTAGTTAATTCTTCTGCTGTCCTTGGCCTCTCTGGCTCCTACAATCCTTCCCCAAGTTTAGCATGAAGGGATCTGATGCAGATCTCCAATTTGGGTTCTCTCTGCACCTAATGTTTGGCTGTGAGTCTCTTCATCTGCTTGCATGTGCTCCCATCAGCTACCAGAGGAAGTTTCTCTTATGATTATTGGGCTAGGTACTGATCAATGAGTATAGCAGAATATCATTAGGAGTCATTTTATTGATTTTTTTTCTATCCTAGGTTTATAGAAGAGAAGTAGGTAAACATAACATTAAACAATAAGCACTAACAACATCAAACTGGAGCTCTCTTTACTGTCTACATTTTTATAGTAGTATGTATTATACCTTAAATGTTGGGCGTATCTGTTCCCAAGTTCACGTCAGCACTGTAGTGCCCATTGTTGACTGTTGTAATATTTAACTTATGTGGATCTTTTCCTCTTGGAGAGAATTCTCCAAGATGGGGTTGCAGGACTAGAAGATGCAAGCACTGTAAAGTTTGGATTTGGGGCTCCTTCCTGTGTTTCCCCACAAGGGTTCTGTGAAGAGGTTGATGGGAGTGAAAATCCAGGACTGCTCAGTGGTGCTTGCAGATGTACTGGAGTGAGTGACAGGAGCAGGGTGACCTGTCTGTCAAGTCCGCCTTTCCTTGGTCTCATCTGTATAAAGTTTCATTAAAAATTTAAGTATAGGTGACTTTTTTGGGGGGTTAGGGTGGGGAGTTTCAAGACAGGGTTTCTCTGTGTAGCCCTGGTTGTCCCAGAACTCACTCTGTAGACCAGGCTGGTCTCTAATTTAGAGATCCACTTGCCTCCACCTCAAGTGCTAAGATCAAAGGCGTGCACCATCACCACCCGGCTTGCCAGCAGCATATTTAAATGCAAACATCTCTTAAAGAATAAATGAAACTTTGTGTTAACTGCAGCTGTGTTAATCTGTAGGAATAAATTGTGTGTGTGTGTGAACAATTTTAGGGGTCTATTCCCCCCTCCATTGTATTCTGGGGACTGAACTCAGGCTGTCTAGCTTGTAGGATAGATGCTTTTACCACTGACCTTTGCTGCTGGCCAGCTAGAATTATAAAAGCTGGAGACGTAGCTGAATTATTTTAACTTATACATGGGTTGTTTTTAGAGCATGTATTTTGATTTGATGTTGTGCCATTAACCTTTCTGTCAGCTCTATGACTTTAGAAGCGTTTTATGGTACCATGTAATGAATAGTTTATGGAGAGGCCTGTGAAAAACCCCTTTGTGTCGCAGAGCATTGAAGAGGGTTATGTTTGTAGCACTCGTGGCTTGTTCATGTCTAATGAGAGTTGTCAGCAGTGTGCAGCTTATGCTCCAGTCATGCAAATCCCAAAGCTCCTTCCGCCTCTGTCTTCGCTTTTATGTGGATTTGGGGATCAGACTTTCCCAGACTGTCCCTCGTTGAGAAGGAAAACATGTTAAGTCTCTCACATAGCATATTGGTATAAATATAGTATTAATTTGGTTACTTTTATTCTGTGTATGTCTTTGCAGAGTTTTGATTTAGAATCTTGTTCTATGAGGATAAGCAGTAGACTCCATTGACCTCTAGGTGGTTATGCAGGTCATTAAAAGTGGACTAGGGTTGAATGCAAAAAGCACCACAGAGCAAAATATGAGTGTCACACACACACACACACAAAGTTTATGTATAAATAGATAGATAGCTACCCAAAGTATTTAGTTTTTGTTCAAAGGAGCAGAGTATAGAATAAAAGACTTTTGAGTCTCTTGAAAGTACAGCTACATGCCTTGTCCATATGTTATATTTTTTGAAAAGATACTGGTTTTATTTTTAATTATATGCATGGGTATGGGTGTGCATATATGAGTTTGGGTTCCTGTGGAGGCCAGAGGAAAGTGTCCGATTTCTTGGAGCTGCCTGGTGTGGGTGCTGGGAACAGAACTTGAGCCCTGGGAAGAGCTGGCGTGCTCTTACATTGACTGCTGAGCTACTCTCCAGCCCTTTCTGTTTCTTTTTTAGCCAGTTTGTTTTCAAATGGCAGAGTGTGGGGAGATGGCTCAGTGATTAAAGCACCTACCATCTGAGTGTGAAGAATGGGGCTCAGAAACCCATGTAAATGCCAGGTGGGCATGCCAGGCTGCCTGTAATCCCAGCCTGGAGGTGGAGACAAGCTGGCTAGTAAGACTGGCCACATCAGTAAGCTCAGAATTGATCCTGTCTGAGAGAATATAGTTAAAAAGGGATGAAAGATGATTCCTACCCACACATGTACACTACAACACACACACACACACACACACACACACACACACACACACACACACATGAAAAGTGGAAAAGGGGAAGAAAACAAAAAATAACAAGAGTTGTGTCTGCCCCTGCTTATTTGACACGATACCAGTTTTGCTGTGACTAACGTGCTTTAAACCTAGGTGGGTAACTTGTCAGTGAGCTGTCCCTGTGTAAAGAGATCAAACGGTTTTGTTTCTTTTCTCCCCGTCTCTCTCAGGTCATTTGGATCCAGGATTCCTGGCAAGTGACAAGACATCAGTTGGCAGTGCACCACTTAACGAAGAAATTAATATCGCCTCTTCAGATAGCGAAGTGGAGATTGTGGGTGTTCAGGAGCACGCAAGGTGGGCTAGTAAATGGTATCCTGGTAATTTAATTGTGACCTTATTTAAGTCAGAAAAAGAAGTGATTAAAAAATGGTACAGCTCATAGCCTGGCTGCAGCTTTCTTTGGGTTAATAAATACTTTTTGTTAACTCAAGTTTAAGAATTTATCTCATATGGTTGCATATATAGAACATATTATTCGGGGATACAGAATTGGCTCAGTAATTAAGAGCACTTCTTGCTTTTGTAGAGATCCAGAGTTCTATTTGCAGCACCTATGTGGTTGCACACTGTTAACTCCAGTACCAGGAAATCAATGCCTTCTTTTGACCTAAGCAGGCACCAGACACACACAACACACAGGTAAAACATCTATACGCATAAAATAATAAAATAAATCTAAAATAAATCTAAAACAAACAAAAAGCACACGTCAGTCATGGGTGTGTGTAAACTACAGGTGATTAATCCCCTCCTTTTAGACAAATGTCTAGGTACCGTGCTTTGCTCTTCAGAAAGAAGTATCCGCTGTGTGTTGTACCCCTCATTCCTGGTGGGGTTTTGTTTGTTTGCTTTTTGTTTTGTTTTGTCTTTTATTTTACCTTGAAATATATTAGGAGCAAACAACTGGGGGGCATGCATCTGACACCATACCTCTTGCTGCTTGAGAATAAAAAAATATCTGAAACATTGTAAAGTGTTAAGGAAGGTAATTTTTGTGAAGTTTGGTGTTCTTTAAGGTAGGAGGTAACAAACTGTGATTGACAGGCCAAATCTGGCCTGCCACAGCCTATTGTATGTATTGAGACCTAAGAGGAGTTTTACATTTTTGTTTTTTAAGGTTTTATTATTTGTAGTTATGTAGAGGGTGGGTGTATTTGTATGTGACTGGAAGCCTGAAGTATCTGGTTCCTTGGAGCTGGAGGCAGAGTTACAAGGTGTGGGCTGCTGAAAGGATGCTTGGATTTGAGCTCAGGCTCTCTAGGAGACCACTGTGTGCTCTGTTGACCTGCACCATCTCTAGTCCTTTTACAGTTCAAAATAATTGGGCAGGAATGGTATCTTATGCCATGTTAAAGAACTGTAAGAAATTCATAAAATGATCCTAGTGGAGTTATTGTGAGTTCATTTTGCCTGTAACGTGTGGCTGCTTTTGCCCTGCAGCCACAGAGGTGAGTATTTGAGCAGAAGGCATCAGCTCCCCTGGAGTCAAAGTTATGGATGACTGTAAATCACCATTTGGTGCTGACAACTGAATCCAGGTCCTCTGCAAGAGCAGCAGTGCTCTCAACTGAGGAGCCGCCTCTCTCCAGCTCCTGGCCTTACAACCAATATTTTGGTGTCAGTGATTGATTCTATCATTAAAAACATTTAATTTAGATTCCAGTGCCTCCTTATCCCTAACTCATTTGTGTACAGATCCTGTCTGCTGTACCCTTCTGAACGTCAGTATTTGGTCTAGATGAATGATTCTCCACCTTTCTAATGCTGAAACCTTTAAATGCAATTTTTTCATTGCTACTTCACAACTAATTTTGCTACTGTTGTGAATCATAATGTAAACATCTAATGCAGATGGTCCTGTAGTCTTAGGGCAACCCCTGTTTATTCATTTACCCTCAAAAGGTTCACAGCTCACAGGTTGAGAACTATGGGTATCTTAGTCAGGGTTTCTCTTCCTGCACAAACCATCATGGCCAAGAAGCCAGCTGGGGAGGAAACGGTTTATTCAGCTTACACTTCCACATCAATGTTCATCACCAAAGGAAATCAGGACTGGACCTCAAGCAGGTCAGGAAGCAGGAACTGATGCAGAGGCCATGGAGGGTGCTGCTTACTGGCTTGCTTCCCCTGGCTTGCTTAGCTTGCTTTCTTAGAGAACCCAAGACTACCAGCCTAGGGATGGCACCACACACAGTGAGCCCTCCCCACCTTGATCACTAATTGAGAAAATGCCTTACAGTTGGATCTCATGGAGGCATTTCCTCAAGGGAGGCCCCTTTCTCTGTGATAGCTGCAGCTTGTGACAAGTTGACACACAAAACCAGCCAGTATAACTGATCTGGATTGTCATCTAGTTTTGTACCTATTTTGTGCTATTTCTTGAACTAAGTCATATGACTTAGATTACATTTTGACTATTGTTACTTTCAAGGTCCTTTTCTTATAGGCCTGCGGAATAAGTTGCACATTCTGATCCATTGATTTGAATTGGGGGTGAGAAACTGTTTTGAAACTTCTGCTGTATACAGTAGAATACAGACTTTGTAGATTTTGCTGGAGACTTTAAAGGAAATCCTATTTCATTTTGGGATTTTCTTCTATATTGTCCTTTGGATCCAGGAGTGAAGTGAAAAGTCTTCACATGACTGCTCTACCTTTCTAGAAGTATTTTCTGCAGCAGTTTCTGCAGGAGGAGCTGGGTGAGCCTCACTTCTGCACTGGATTAAAACTCTGAGAAGCCCACAGAGTAGGCTTCCCTGGTCAGAGTTGCTCCTTTGCCTACCTGAATCTCATCGAGAAATTTTTTTTACAGGCCTTTCTTGGGTTGCAATTATGAAGTATTAATAGGCTTCTGATAAAATGATTACTCAGAGAAAGGCTCTAGGTGTTTGGCCACCCTACATCTTTTTGTTCTAATTTCATTTGCATTTATAGATATTTTGTTTGGATTTAGTGGCCCCTCCCCTTTCCCTTTGCTTTTGTTATTCTACACAGTCCTGGGTTTCCTGAGAAAATCAAACTTGGTCCTTGAGTTGTTCTCTGTGGAACTGTATTGCTCGTTTCTGTTGGGTGCCATTCTTCCTGTTTGACTTTTGTGCTTAATGATGTGTCCTTTAAATGAGGTTGCTTTTCTTTTCTTGCTCACTAAGATCCTTCTTCTTTTTTTTCTTTTTAAATCAGGAATTCTAGCTGTCTGTCCATCCATCCATCCATCCATCCATCCACCTACCTACCTAATTTGTTTATTATGTAACTTTGAGCCAGGCTTTCAGTTTGTAGCTGGCCTTGGATGATATGGAACTTGCTGTGTAGGCCAGGCCGGCGTGGAAACCACACTGGACCTTGCCGTGTGCATTTTATCTGACCATAGATTAGATAGTATCTTCTCTGAACTAAAAAGGGTGGAGTGCTTTGTTTATGGTGACCTTGGGACAGTTAATTCCACAGTATGTTCTGTGCTTGTAAGATGGAGACTTTGGGTCTCTTGGTAGACATTCCGGCCTTCATGCCAATGGTTTTCTTTGCTTTCACTCTTTTCTGCCTTCCCTTCCCCCAGCCCACTGATGGTTTTCCTAGGTGGGTTACTGCCTATAGTGCTGCTTTGGGGTATGGAACTGTGTTGAAGGCCCTTCAATAGCCTCTTCAGAGACTCTTGTGAATAAGACTCCGAACATTTTAGATATTAATTCTTTAATATTCAGCAAGTGAATTGACAGAACCTTCTTGGGGGGGGGGGATTTAAGGCATTGTTTCATGGAACCAATTGTTAACATCAGTACTAAAAAAGAGCAGGAAGGAAACTAGCATGTCCCTGAACCCACACGGGTGAGCGTTGTTGCAGTGTGGTGCCTTCAGGCTCTGTAAAGGAGAACATGGCTCTTTACATTTGTTTACTTAGAGACAAATTAGAGAGTACACCTGTCAGCGCTTAGTCGGCAGGCCTGTTCTTCCTGTAATATGGAAAGACTGAAGCTCTCCCCTGTTGACTCCAGCAAATAAGGAATAAGAAATCCTATCAGATTTTATTGTTTATATTTTTTTGTAGAATTTTGGCAAATGAGGTCTGAAGATATTTTTAATTTTTGAATTATTAGGCATGGTGCTGTATACTCATAATAACCAGTACTTGAGAGCTGAGGCATATGAATAGCCAGTCAGAGATTAGCCTGCACTGCAAAGTGAGACCATGTCAACATAGAATCAAAAGCTTCTACAGAATACACCTCTGGGTTGTATGCTCCTGTGTAGACTGTGTGCAGCCTGTGTCTGCACTGGACTTGGACTGGAACAATTTAAAACTCAGCCAACTATGTTCCCTACCCCATGCCTTTCATAATACAGAAAAGTATATTGATTAATTCATGGAAATCGTTTTTTACTTTAATGCCTCAAAATTTTGAGCCTTAATGACAGCTCTGTGGAGCTTATAAAAACCATTGCAGTCTTACTACATGAAAAATTACCTTATAGAAAATTTTTATCCCTGTTGTTATTCATTATAAATTACTTCTCTAGTGTACACTCTTTTACACTGTAGTTGAAATGTTTCTTCAACACCAGCCTGCTTTCTGTACTGTACAACAAGTTCTTGGGCTGGGGAGGTGGCTCTGTTGGTAAAGTGTGACACACAGCATGTGGACCTGCTTTCTGACCCCCAGCAGCTGTATCAACCCAGTGCTGGCTGATCCCTAACGCTCCCTGGCCAGCCAGTCCCGCTGGATTGAAAGACTGTGTCTCCGGGGCAGGAGAGTGAAGTAGAGAAGCAGTCAAGGAAGACTGCTAAAGTTGTCTGCTGGCCTGCATGTGTGCACATGCCCACATGAACATACATTAACCCCGCCCTCCGTCTCTTCACTGTAAGGAAGAAAAAAGCCTCACTGTGTGTCATTCATTAACTGACTACACAAGTCCTAATGTACACCGTAATTATTAAGTAGTCAGCATACATACAGGTGAGAGCACAGACAGGCGTCCTCCTGTGACTGACTGCACTTGAGGTCTGGAATTCCCAGGCCAGTCCTGCTGTGCTTGTGACCCTCACTTCCAACAACTCCTAGTCACCAGTGGCCTTGGAGGGCATGTTAGCATCTTCTCATTTTAAAAGGTGTCTCGGGGCTGGTGAGATGGCTCAGTGGGTAAGAGCACCCAACTGCTCTTCCGAAGGTCCAGAGTTCAAATCCCAGCAACCACATGGTGGCTCACAACCACCCGAAATGAGATCTGACTCCCTCTTCTGGAGTGTCTGAAGACAGCTACAGTGTACTTAGATATAATAATAAATAAATTTAAAAAAAAATAAATAAAAAAAATAAAAGGTGTCTCAGCTTGAATCTTTTAGAAAATGTTTGGGGTGGGGGGTACAGGAGTACAGGTGCCATCAGAGGTCACAGGTGTCAGATACCTTGGAGCTGGAGTTAAACTTGTAAGCCACCCAAGGTGGGTGCTAGGAACTTGTAAGCCTTTCTCTGTAAGAGAAATAAGCCCTCTTCACCTGCCCCCCCCCCCCAGTCTTAAGGGGTAATTTATTCTATTTGTGGTGGCTGGATTGTTGTGTAGAATTGATCATCTAAAACTTGCCTTCTAGAAATGGGTTTGTTTCACTTTTGACTTTGAAATTTCTGAAGGGCAGAAAGGCACATTTTAATGGAACTGTTTATGGTGGCTCTATTTGGGAACTAGCCTTCTGCCTATAAACTGTCTCAGGAAAGCTTTGGACCAGAGAATTTTAAATTCTGAAAACAGACCCAGGTGGTCAGGGCTTGATCTCATCCATTCTTCTTTTAGGTGCTCCAGTGTCCTAACTGTCCCTTATCACATAGGTGACTGGAGCTGCTTGTCCACGGCACAGCCCTGACTGTTTAAGTAGTTAGATTCGTGTTCTCCTTGGCTTTCCCTGTGCGCTCGTCAGTAGTAAAAGCAGGCTTCAAGCCTTTCATTCTCACACCCTGCTCCTAAACCAAACACTTTGCTAGAATCTGTCTGGATGGTTAACAGATCCTCCTGGGACTAGGCAGCATTCCTCTGGATCAAAAGAGTAGTGTTTCAGCTGTCCCTGGGGGACAGCGGGCCTGAACGGAGATGCCATTTTCTGTAGTTCTGTACTTACGCTCCCTTTTATCCTCTTCTATAACATACAGACTAGGTTCGAGCCCTTTAAACCACTGCCCATGATTCCTTAGGGAGAGTAGCAATGGGACCTTCACCCCTTAGTTCAGAGGACCTAGGAATCCTGCCAAAGATTATGTGCACTGTCTTGGTGGCTACTTAGTCCCTGAATTTTTACTAATTTTCTAGTTGGCTTTATTTCAATTACAGTGATGTGCTAATGAGTTTTTGAAGTTTTAGAGAACATCATATTTTCAGATGGTTCATTTTACTTACACACCTGTACACTCACTGATGTGAAGTAAATTTCTTCAACGTTCCTTGACCTGACAATTAAAATATTGTGACCAAGGCAAACCCTGTTACCTGCCTTAAGCCTGTTTCCATCTGTAAAAAATGTTATTCCACCTCATAGGGTTTTTTTTGTTTTGTTTTGTTTTTTTTATTGTTCAGTGAGGTGATAGTTATAAAACTGCTTAGGAAAGTTAGTAGTTACTTTGTTTCTAGACATCAAAAACAGGGTTTGTAAATGTTGGCAGGACACCCTTACCCTAAACTCTTCTACATCCCAGTCTTCCACTTTACAGACACTTAGTCTGTATTTCCTTAATGGTTGTAGGACGTGGGATCAGATATTGTGCTGTACGGTCCTTATTTTCATAGTTTGACTAGCTAGCCTTTGCGTATATTGTGGCTTCTGGCTTTAGTAGCTACTTGGCTCATTTTTGTACAGATGTTGGATCTCTGATACTATGAGAAATGTGGGTTC
Organism: Mus musculus; assembly: GCF_000001635.26. Lineage (NCBI taxonomy): Eukaryota > Metazoa > Chordata > Mammalia > Rodentia > Muridae > Mus > Mus musculus. Next base: position 77,636,487 of record NC_000084.6, on the reverse strand, counting down.
TGAGCCAGGTGTGGTAGCCCATGCCTGTAATCCCAGCATTCAGGAGGATGAGGTAGAAGAATTAGTGTGACTTCAGGGCCAGTTTATGGTACATGGTCAGTTTAGGACTATTCTAGGATATGGAGCAAAACCTTGTCCAAAAGAAGAAAACAAACAACCCAACCAACCCAAACCCAGACAAAAAGCCTGTATTCTACCATATGCCTTGGTCCCAGCGACTCTGTCCTCCATGCTTCTCTTGGTTGTTGGCAAGCTAACCTTTGGAGGAATGTGTCTGTAATTTTGGGAGATGTATGGTTTAAACGCAAGGGTTCCCCTCCCCCCATCATTATTATTATGTATATGATATGTGGTGATGGTTGAACTCTGGTTGTTGACTGTCAGAATGCATGCTGTTTGTCACCTCACACAGGAGTTACATGGGACATTCAATAATTTCTGGTGTGGGATTAGAACTCCAGCCTTCTGCCTTTCTCTTATTTGAGTCAAGACTTCTCTTGTGCTTCCTCTGGGGAGGCTCTGGTTTTATCATTTGGCTAGAATATGAAATTCATGATGCTAGTGTTTCTGGAGTGAACTAGTTTTCCTGGTGAACTCGTGTGACTGATCAGCAGAGTGTTTCTTCCCTCCAGTATGCTGGAAACTGAGGGCTCAGCCTAGCTCCTTTCACTGAGCCACAGTGTGAGACACATAGATCTGTTTATGCAAGGTGCAGTTTCCACACAGTCTTAGAAATAAAACCTGTGAAATGGCGTTATTCTCACTTTTTAAAATATGGTTATTTGTGTTACAGAACTGTTTTACAGGCAGATTTTACCCATTTTTCTTGTTGTCTCAACTAAGATTGTTCATTCTGTTGAGAATTTCTTATTTCCTACCATAGGAATCCCAGAGATTTACGTGAGCCCAGAGACAAGTCATCTTCCCTGTTGTCAGTAACTGACTGGAGCACAGCTCACCGACTTGATCGAGTCCTCAGTCTTTTAAAAACTAAACTGAGAGGGAGGGGTGGGAGGAGGAGACAGGCAAGTAGAGAGGAGAGAGAAAGGCACTGATGGGCATCATGAACTTGTATAATAGAACTTAAAGTGTTGATCAGCACAACTAATGTCATTGCCATGGTAAGATTAACGGGACTTCACTCTTCCCGCAATTGCAGGTGTGCTCACCCCCGAGGAGGCGTGATCCAGAGTGTCTCTTCCTGGAAGCATGGCTCTGGCCCGCAGTATGTGGGCTCCCGGCCCGCACAGTCATGGACTGCTGTGACCCCGCAGCAGACGTGGGCTTCGCCAGCAGAGGTCGTCGACCTTACCTTGGATGAGGATAGCAGACGCAAATACCTACTGTAATGCAGTGTCACTGTCCCTCTGCACTGTTCCTTCCAGCGCCTCTCTGTGACATGGAAGTTCATTTCCTAGCTTCAGCTTCCGAAGCTGTGTGTGGCATTTGTGGGATGGAAATTCATGGTAACTCCCCCTTTTATTAAAATAATTCACTTAGGAAAATAACTTAGCACAGAGAAATAATTTTTTCTTTTCCTCAACAAGAAAATGAGAATGGTGGATTTTATTAGGCAGCTTCATTTTGCTCGGTGACCTACCTTAAAGTCACTCTCCATTTAGAATAATATTTTACTTACTAGGCAAAATGGATTTCAGGTTTTGAGTCTTATATTTATTTTTCTGTATAATGAATTTAATATCTAGCTGTGACCACTCTCTGTCTGCGTCACTGTCACCCCTGGTCTTGGGCATTTGCACACTTATCAGTCAGGACCTCATTGGCACCTGGTAGGGCATGTGCATTTAGAAAACCCTTCCTTAGATGTGGAAGACAGAAGTATTATAAAATATATTTTTCCTTTAGCTTACTTCTTCTGCCTTCTTTCCTGACACAGCTCTTTGTCTGTTTGCCATAACACAAATATTTGAAATGCCCCCTTTTATTTCCAAATACTATTAAGGGGACTCAGTTGGTCTCTTTGTTGCAATAATTCACAATTGTTTGAGACTATCTGGATATCTGAGGAGTGCATTGAGAGATCAGTGGGAAATCTGTACCTCTCAACTTTTTTCTCCTGGTTTATTCAAACAGTAAGCAGACATGGAAACCTGTTCCTGGAGCAGGGCGACTGTAAAAGGCCGGGTGGCATCCGGATATGTAGGCACTTGCAAATCTGAGCGCACAGTGCCTTGTCTCATGTCTGCTTGCTCCATAGAGGGTGTGACCACTGTTTAACTGGACCCGGGCTGTGTTTGAGTAGTTTTCTTCTCTGCCTTCTAAAAATATGTATACAAGAGAAATCAAAATATACCATAAGAAATCAGATGCAAAGCACATTGATAGTACTGTCTTAACAGTATTTAAAACAATTAGTAAAGGGTCATAGAAACTTCAGGGACTTTAGGAAATGCCAGCAGAGGAATTTTGTGGCATCACTTACTACCTTTTTTCCTATAATGTTGTAGTTACTAGTGAAGTACTTTTAAAAAGCAATACCTAGAATTAGAACACTATGTGTTGTGCAGAGGGGGAGTGAAGTAATATTGGCTCAGAAGACATCACATGTTTCTGGTTTTGTTTTCATGCGGTGTTGCTATGTTCTTTGCCTTCCCTCCTCAAATACCTTGGTGACATCCTCATTACAGGATGAGACCCACCACTTTTATTCAGTGCACACACATTGACCAAGGACCTACTCTGTACAAAGCACTGTGCAGGGTGGATGTTTGGAGGCCCTGAGAAGAATGAGACACAGCCTGCCTGCATGCTCCTGCATGGGTCTGCCTGGCTCCATCTGCCTGGCCTTTCTGTTTTCTTACATGAAGACAGGTTTATTCATTATTCTCCTGGTTGTTCAGTTCTTGTGTAGACTCCTTCTGTAGGGATGCATTTGAGCATGTGCTCGATGATGTTGTCTGGCGTAATCTCATTTGACCTGCCCTCTGCTCACCACCTTCTCATCTTTTCTTCAGTCTACTACTGTCCTGCTAACCAGGCTGTAAAGCCATGATCTCCAGTGTCAGTGCATCATTGCTCACTCTCCTAGATAGAAACCAAAGACCCAGAGGCCAGAGCAAAACAGAGCTTCTGGAAACTCACTGCTGGGTTATCTTTGCACTTTCACATCTTGCTTTAGGATTAATTTATTGAGTTTTACTGTTACACATTTTTTTTTTTTACTTGAATTAAAATACTCAACAAAGCAGAAACATAATTTCTGGTCTGTGTTTTCCAGAAAATCATTGGTAAGAGAATACAGTGGAGGGTATGACTTGAAGTTTTTGCAGCTTATATCTATCTCCCCGAATGGCACAGCCCCATTTTAAAGAATGTTTTCGCATTACTTATTTTCATGTTAAAAATGTTCTGTTCAAGTCTACACAACAGATAGTTTCCCTGACATTTTCTTTAGTCTTTTTAGCCATCCCCTTTCTTTGGGTGTGCTGCGGACTGGGTTAGAGGGGAGTTGCAGCCAGGCTCTTTTCTGGCCCTTTATCTTAGGTTGCACACAGATGCTCCTGGTATCCGACCCTGACTACTTGATTTGGTGCATCAGAACGAGCGTTAGACATTAATATGCAAGTGAAGGGAAGCTTGGGGCAGTCTGCTCTCTCTAGCAAGTATGGAACTTTCCCACTTCCCATCTCATAACCAATTATGGGGGCAGTTGAACTCCTCCGTTATTACTACATCCAGGAGAGTGGAAATGTGATTTCTGGCAAGGTATTAGTCAAATTCTGTGACATACAACTCTCATACATTGGAAATTTCTTTAAAAGTATTGTTTCCTAATCAGACTTTTACATTGGTACCATGAGTTCTTTATGCTTTGCCAAGACATTGTTTGAGGGATATAGTGGGATCATAGATTGGTTTATGCCATAAATGTGATTAATTCCCTTCCCCTCCCCTCCAATTTGAAGAACCAGAACCAGAACCAGAACCAGAAGCAGAAGCAGAAACCTGGCTGTTTGTCACTGGCGGTTCTAGTGCAGCTACAGAGCCGTGGTTCTCAACCTGTGGGTCACGGCCCCTTTAGGGGCGAACGACTCTTTCACGGGTTGCAGCGTCAGGAAGGTTGAGAACTAACTGTAGACTAACGGACGCCATCAGTATGAGAGATCAGCCCTAGCATGCGCTTGTCAGCACAGTTCCAAAGCATGACCTGCCTGGTTTGCTAGTTCAGTCATTTGTTCACCTACTGTTAGCAAATTAGCACCACAAGGAATTTAAGACAGATGTTGCCTGCTTCTTTTGTACTGTGTCACGGGCTTGCAAAAGCCTGGGGCACAATTTAGTCTTAGTTTTGACTTTTTTTTTTTTTTTTTTTTTTTTTTTTTGTTAAAGGCAAAGAGCCGAGCCCCAATTCCTGTTTCCCTGTATGTGTGTGATGTGACTTCCATGTGTATATAAAACTATTGCACCCTAACCAAACTTCCTCAGACTGTGCACTGTTTGTTGAAAATAATCACGTATTTTAGTTCAATGCTGTTGTATTTTTTCTTTTTATTTAAAACACTACTTATTCTCTAACAAATTTCAAAGGGTAGTGATCTAAAAAAATCACTGGAAACTAGGAAATGTTTCTGTTGTTGCTTTGTTCTTTAAAGAGTGCAAAGGTCACGGAATCTTTTGCTCTTCTTACCTTGAACATGAATTGTCAGCCATTGTGTGGCTAGGAACCAGTGCACTTGGCGTTCACAGATCTGCTGTTGCTGGGACTGAGCGTGGACTTGATGCAGTGACAACAAATCACTGCGTAGACGGAATGTTTTCCAAATGTGCAACTCAAGTTTGTAAAATGAATTTGGTTCTTTACATCATTATTTAGGTTTTGTTTCCATTTAGTATTTAATGGTCTTTGGAGAAAAAAAAAACAGAGTGTTATATATATATTTTTTGGTGCAAGATAAGATTTTGTTTTTTGAAATAAGTCTGTAGCATAAAGGTTAAACTATTTTAAGATAAAATAAAAATAGAGTGTATTTAAACAGTGACTCTTTCTGAGAATGTTTTCTTCCTGTCTCAGTTAATAAGGTGGAGTCTGGGAGGAACCTTTCCCAAGCTATCCTTTGGAGATGAAAACGTGTTACATTTTGTTAACAGACCACTCATTATAAGAAGCCTAGTTTTCTAATCAATATCTGTATCCTGTCTTTAAGATATGTTACTAAGGCATGTCAGATCAAGGGGAAAGCAGTTTAATGGGATTAGGGGTTGGCTCAGTTGGTAAAGTACTTGCCAGACCTGAGGACCTGGGTTTGATCTCCTGCACCCACGTAAGAAGCTGGTGGCTGGCACACTCTCACACTCTCACACTCTCACACTCTCGGAGCACGGCTGGCTCCCACACCGGGGAGGTGTAAGACAAGAGGATTGATCCCCGGAGCACAGAGCCTGGACAGGCTGACTCTGCCTCCAGGAGGCGGATGGCATTCCTGCGGATGACAACCAAGGTACTTCTCCATGCCCCTCCCCATAAACACTTGGGGACGTGCCCTCGTACAAAGCAGTGAAAGACAAAAGGAAAGACAGCTTTACATTAGCTTCCCTATAGCCTGTATCTCTCTCTTTAGCTAAGGCCAGTGAGATTTTAGGCACAGTTGAAGGGACCTTTGCTCCCAGGAACAGAATTCCATTGAGAACTAGTCACTTTTCAGAAAAGAACATGCCGGGCTCTGTCCACCATGATTGTATGTGATTTGACAGTGTTTCAGTAGCCCCGTGAACTCTATTCCTAGCTTGGTTCTGCTTTCAGTCTTATTTGGTTACAAAAGCAGTAGAAGCCATAGGTGAACACGTCATGCCTTTTGTAAAGTGCATGAAGAATGGAGCTGTAGGAAGAGACCTAGCTCCTAAACCCTGCCTCTCAACTCCAGAGTCTCTGAGTCTGGTTCTTAGTGACTCTGTTGGCCAAGCAGGGGCCACTTCCAGTTTGTTTGAAATGCCTTCTTCATGCTGCCTTGTACTTGAAACTCGGACATAGTAGTACCTACTGAGAGTTTACGCTCACACAAACACTTCTGTGACTCTACAAGGAAACCGTTTGCCATTTGTAGTCTAGGCACATGCAAATAAAGCAATATGTGGCCAGTGCTTGTCTCGCTCGGCCTTCCTGCAGGAGTGAGTCCCTGCTGGACTATGGTTTGCCTGCCCTTACTGTAGAGGTCCTCAACCTGTAGGTCAAGGCCATCACAGGGTCTGCATGGCAAAGGTTCACAGTACTATTTATAACAGTAGCAAAATTACAGTTATGAAGTAGCAACCAAGAACTTGATTGGGGGGTCACCACAACGTGAGGGACCATATAAAGGGTCACAGCATTGGGAAGGTTGACAGCCACTGCCTTGTTGGTTTGTTTTTTACTGTAGACATCACTTCACTATAACTTCAATCTAAAAGGGAAAAAAAAATCACAGATCAATCCTGTAGATACAGTTATACATGTAGTACACATACATCCAGTTTTATTTTAGCTATGTTCCTGCTCTGGAAGGAGCAGCTTTCTTAGATCTTGGTAAGTATGATTCTCTTCTGATGCCTTTCTGTCTGCGGGGGGTGGGGGGGTGGGAGGGGGCTGGAGAAAGTTACTATGTAGCCTTGCCTGGAGCTCACTATGTGTATCAGACTGGCCTCCAACTCACAGTGATCTGCCTGTTTCTGCCTCCAAGTGCTGGGATTAAAGGTGTGTTCCATCATACGCAGATTCTTCCATTATCATCATCAGAAACTCGGGGGCTTAAGAGATGGCTCAGTGGTTAAGAGTCCTGACTGTTTCTGCAAAGGACTCAAGTTCAATTCCCAGCACCCACATTGCAGTCTGTAACTGCCTATAATTCCAGGTCAAGGGGATATGATGTCCTCTTCTGACTTCTGAGGGTACCAGACACAGGCATACTTAACAGTGTACACATAAAATAAGTCTAACTTGTACAACATTTACCCCCTTCCTTGATGCCCACTCATGCACTGGGTTTAGAAAACAACTCAATAGCAATCAGTTCTCTCTTCCATCATGTGGGTACCAAGGTCAGACTGATACATGGAATGAGGGAGGTTCCTGGGCTACAGTGGAACGTTGGCTCAGAGAACAAGAGTGGTGAGCTCAGAAGTGTCGAAGATGAGTCTGATCATCAGACACAGGGAGGAACGCCTGCTCACCCCAGAAGCGATGGTGCTTCTGTCCCCCCACACCTCTACTCCGCCTTTCAGGTCGATAGGGCTTTATGCAGGGGTCCCAGTGTGTGATGGGGATCCATGCTTTTTTTCTGCTTGCCCTTGGTGTTGCATTTGATGGGTAGGTAAAGGACGGGCACGCATCCAGTGACTAAGTCAACTCTGCAAAGAGTATGGCACAGAGCCGGGCGGTGGTGGCGCACGCCTTTAATCCCAGCACTTGGGAGGCAGAGACAGGCAGATTTCTGAGTTCGAGGCCAGCCTGGTCTACAAAGTGAGTTCCAGGACAGCCAAGACTATATACAGACAAACCCTGTCTCGAAAAACCAAAAAAAAAAAAAAAAAAAAGAGTATGGCACAGTGGCTAGAGGGGTCTAGATTTAGCATGCTGCCTGATAACACATCCATTGGTTAGTTTTATCTATAGAACTTCCTCCCTCGATGCTGAAAGAAGCTTATGGGGACCCTCTACCCTTTGTGCTTTGGTAACTGACACCTTAGAGGAATTAGATCTGTTCCCTTCAAGTAACACTTGTCTCGAGTGAGATGGCGAAGTGGATCTTCACTCTATACCTGACTGTAAAAAATGCACATTTGATTTTTAGGGTGCATCATTATTTCATTAGAGCTGTCAGGTCAGAGGTGGGTAACCTCAAAAAACTGGATGATGCTAAAGGGACTTGAGGTTTGTATTTGTTTGTTTTTCCTCCCTCCCTCCCTCCCTCCCCTCCCTCCCTCCCTCCCTCCCTTCCTTTTTTAAAGATTTATTTATTATATGTGAGTACACTGTAACTATCTTCAGACACACCAGAAGAGGGAATCAGATCTCATTACAAATGGTTGTGAGCCACCATGTGATTGCTGGGATTTAACTCCAGACCTTCGGAAGAGCTCAGTGCTCTTAACCACTGAGCCATCTCTCCAGCCCGGTGTTTGCTTGTTTTAATTTAGAGAATACGTCGTTGGTTCTGTAAATGGGCTTCATTAGCTCCCAGGAGGTCTGTCTCTAACAAAGCTGTTTGGGGATAGGATTCATTGTTCAGTAGTGCTTTCCGGGTTCAAGCTGCTTACTCAGAAACGCTGTGCAAAGGATGTCAGTGTGCACTTGCTGAGGTTTTCAGAAGGTGTTGGAGAACCAACACCCGCCTGTGCAGCCTTGACTGTGAACCTTGGCTTTCAAAGTTTTAAAAGAGTGTTTCTCAATTTCCACATGGGATAAGATTGTTAAGAATTTACACATCAGAAGCTGAGCAAACTCATGACAACAGATCCAGAGTTACACACAGACTGCCTAGGACAATTTTGTGTTTTATATGATTTTTTAAAAACCCTCCTTTCTTTACTTGGTGTTTCCCTTTGTTTCTTTTCTTTCTTTTTTTTTTTTTTTAAGATTTTATTTTTAGTCGTGTGTGTGTGTGTGTGTGTGTGTGTGTGTGTGTGTGTGTGTGTGTGTGTGATAAGTGCAAAGTGTTTGTGGAGGTCAAAGGTGGTCAGGTTTCCTGGAGTTAGAGTAACAGATGGCTATGATCTGCCTGACATGAGTGCTGTAGCCAGAGCCAGACTTGAGTCTCCTTGAGATCAGTGCCCACTAGTAACCACTGAGCCATCTCTTCAGCCCCTCCTTAATTCTTTTTTTTATTATTATTATTTTTGCTACTGGCTGTATCTTATTCCAGCCAGAGAAGAATGAGACATCTTTCTGAGTAGATAAATATTCGATTGGGCAAGTGGTTAGAGATTTGAACATAGGTACCAAAACCACACAGCTAAGCCACACCTATGTGGGCTCAGGCTTTGGATTGGCTCTGCAAACTTTCTGTAGGAGATTCTATGGTTATGAATCCTGAAAATTCAGATGCCCTATAAGCAAGAACGGTTGCAAACTTTACAGACTGGCTTTTTTATAGTTAGGAATGGATATACATTTTTAAAAGGAGACACAGCAGTAGCAACTTATTTCCTGGCTTCTGGGAACATAATTTTCCTCAATAATTGGGGAAACTGGAATTGTCTAGTTCCAGCTGAGCAGGTCTATACATCAGGGTACCTTCATGGGACGGTCCCTTTAGTCATGCCATCTGTGCTTGTAATGGATAGAAGGAAGTCACGGAGACAGTTCACCCTGTCTATAAGCCAGTTTGGTGTTTCGGTAAAAGCAGGATCATTGAAAATTAACTGGAGACAGCACTGCTATACAAAGTCCTTGTATGTTGTATATGGAGTATAAGTCCTCACATGTAGATACAGGGCCAAGAAGTAAAATGTGTCTTTAAAGTTTGGGTTATAATTTTAAAGGAAGGAGGAAGGCAAGGATCAGGCTGAGAAGTGGAAAGCCAAGGTTTTAAGGAGAATTAAAGAATCAAAGAATTAAAGTGTGTGTGTGTGTGTGTGTGTGTGTGTGTGTATATGTATGTATGTGTGTGTATATATATATATATGCATATATACACACACATATATATATACACACATATACACACACACATATATATATATGTGTGTGAACAAAGTGCTTCTTGCTAGTTTTCCATTTTGAGCCATTCCAGCGTGGATCCCTTAAGATGTATTCATTGCTCTCCCAAGCCACTATGACGATGAATAAGTAGAGGTGTATTTGTATACTTAAATCAGCTGCAGCAACATGATTTTGTCTCAGTGAGATCAGAGAAAAAGCAAAATGCAAAAGATTAAATGACGTCACTCATTTTGAAACCTAAAAACTGAAGGAGGATGTTGGGAAGTGCTTCCTCGGAGGCCAAGACTCCCTTCTGCAGCCGCTGTCACCCTCCTCCATACGACAGTTCTTTGAGGAGACTCATAGGAGGCTGGATGTCCTGGAATCTGGCAGCGATTCCCTGCGCTCAGCCAGAACCCTCAGTGATGTCCTGAAGGACCCCAGCACGCACAGAGGAAGAGGAACTTGGAGATAGGTCCACAGGCAGATGGACCCCTTGGAAGAAGTTCAAGGCAAGACAATAAAGAGATCATAAAGGGTAGAAGGGGTGATAGAGTCAGCTGTAGTCCTACGCAGATTGTCTCAGTTCACTAGGGACCCATTTAAGTTTCTTAGCACCCATTTGACATAGAACTTGAGGCCTGAGTGCAGCTGTCTCTTTAGAAGCCCTTGGATGTGTTTGTTCCCTTTCCTGAGACTGTCTTTTAACCCAAGTGCTTAAATCTATGTAAAGTCCCTTTCAAAAGATGAAGTAACACTGCATATTAATAAGGAGTACATATGAGAAACATAAGCACATCTGGGGCAATGGTCACCTCTGCAGAGAGAAGTTTGATGAGGACACAGCCATCAGTTTCAGCACTACAGTTTCTTAGGTTGGGTAATAAAAACAGAACAATGACAGTTTTGTTTTATTTGTTGACACAGGGTTTCCCTGTGTAGCCCTGGCTGTCCTGGAACGCTCTCTGTAGACCAGGCTGGCCTTGAACTCAGAGATCTGCCTGCCTCTGCTTCTGCCTCCTGAATGATGGGGTTGATGGAAGTTTGTGCTACCATGGGCTCAGCTTCAGGACACTGACAGTTTTGTTTTTGTCTCTCTGAAACAATGTTTCACCATGTAATCTAGTTTGGCCTTGGATTTGATATTCTTTTCTTTCCATGTGCTAGAGGTCTAGGGTCTGTGCCACTGGGCTTGGCATTTTGTTTTAATATTTAATTATTTAATACCGTTTCTGTATTAAATATTTATGATAGCACCAGAAGAGTTTTAAGTAGAATAAAAACCCTTTCCCGGCTTTCTGACCGTGCCACTAGAAATGCGTATGCCCAGGACCTGGTTTCTGTAGCTGCTTCAGAACTTAGAGATAATGCCAAGAGCATGGGCAACAGAACTTTTATTTTAATTTTTCTGATAATTTTGCCTTGTTTAAATTCAAAACTTTTGTACTTCAAAGGATACCACCAAGAAATATAGAAGACTACTCATCCAATTGGAGAAAATATTTAGAGGGCTTAAACTTGTGTCTGAATATATTCTCATGACTCAAACCACACACAAGTAGACAAAGGCCAGCTGTGGTGACACACACCTTTAACTCAGCACTTGGGAGACAGAGGCAGATGGATGTCTGTTAAGTTCCAGGCCAGCTTGGTCTACATAGCAAGCTCTAAGTCAACCAGGGATAAATAGACTGAAAGAAGAGCGAGATGGGTAATGGATCTGGATATTTCTACCTAGAAAACTGAAAAATATCCAGTAATCACACAACAATAAGCACATCTGGGGTAATGGTCACCTCTGCAGAGAGGTGCAGAGATGTGACAAATCAAATGTGTGACGGTTCACTATCAAGATCCTCACTTCAGGGCTGGAGAGATGGCTCAGCGGTTAAGAGCACTGACTGTTCTTCTGAAGGTTCTGAGTTCAAATCCCGGCAACCACATGGTGGCTCACAACCATCCGTAACGAGATCTAGCGCCCTCTTCTGGAGTGTCTGAAGACAGCTACAGTGTACTTAAATATAATAAGTAAGTAAGTAAGTAAATAAATAAATAAGAAAGATCCTCACTTCAGGCTATTAGCTGCTTCTCTTATTCATTGTGACCGGAAATCTGACAAAGAAACTTAAGGGTGGCAGGGTGTTCTAGTTTGGATTCTATTGCTGTGAACAGACACCATGACCAAGACAACGCTTACAAAAGAAAACATTGAATTGGGGCTGACTTACAGTTTCAGAGGTTCAGTCCATCATCATCATAGTGGGAAGCATGGCTGAATGTGGGCAGATGTGGTGTTGGAGGAGCTGAGAGCTCTAGCTGATCCAAAGGCAGACGTGTGCCTTGCTAGCCATAGCTTGAAAATAGGAGACCTCAAAGCCCACCCTCACAGTGACAGGCTTCCTCCAACAAGGCCACGCCCACCACAACAGGGCCACACCTCCTAATAGTGCCCCTCTCCATGGACCAAGCATTTGCACCAGCCAGGTCTTAAAGCTCTACAGTCTTCAGAACAACACCACAGGCCAGAAAACGGGTGCACAAAACAAGAAACTGCAGGAGATGTGTTCAAGCCAATGTAGACGACTGGTATCAAAGCATCCAGGGAAGATGAGAACTTTAGAACCTGTCTCTCTCTGATGCGGTCAGTAAGAAGAGTCAGGATAACCCGGAGAGGAGGAGAGGAAACCATTGGGAGTCACAAAGGACTGTAGGGTGTGAGAGGTGGAGTGGGGGATATAGCCTCTGAAAAGAAACAGGGCTCCACCCACACAGTTCCTGGGCGTCAGGGAAGGGAGAGCCCCCCCGTTAAGGCAGTCCAGGTAGCACTGGAGACAAGCGGACAGTTGATGAGAGTCGGTCCTCTCTATTTCTACTACTTCTAGCATGTGGTTTCTCAAGGCTGAATTCAGCTCTTTAGACGAACAGCAAGCGCCTTTCACTGCTGAGTCATCTCGCCAGCACCCCCACCCCATTCTTTCTAGGCGGGATCTCTAGCTGAACCTGAAGCTCATTGAGCAGCTTCCTGGTCACCCAGGGATCATCCTGCCTCCACCTCCGGAGCCAGGTCGGCTTCTTTGTTCTCACGTGGATGGTGGGCATTGACCTCAGTTCAACGTGCACTTCTTCAACGGAGCTATCTCTGTGGGCTATACCTTTATATTCCTTTCCTTTCCTTTCCTTTCCTTTCCTTTCCTTTCCTTTCCTTTCCTTTCCTTTCCTTTCTTTTTTTTTTCTTTTTTCTCTTTTTGAAGCTTTTATGGATTTATTTATTTAGGGTTTTTTTGAGACAGGGTTTCTTCATAGTCCTGGCTGTCCTAGAATTTGCCATGTAGACCAGGCTGGCCTTGAACTCTGTCTCCCAAGTGCTGGGACTAAAGCCGGGCACCACCATCACTCTGCAGCTTTAATTTTTTAATATTTGAATTTCTTGTTGTTATTAAATTTCCCATTATTGGTAATGTTCTTTAGTTCTGAACTCTTTCTCTTCACAACATTCTCCTCCATCTCTCCCCCATCCCCATTTTTTTTTCTTTTTCTTTTTCTTTTTGAGACAGGATCTCACCATGTTCTATAGCCCTGACTGGCATGGCACTTTCTGTGTAGGTTGGCCTGCCTCTGCCTCCTGAGTGCTGAGATGGAGGCTGGGCCTCCAAGCCCGGCCTTTGCTCCTCCTGTTGAAGCTTTGGTCTTAGTTTCCTCCCTCCATCTACTCCTTTCTTTAATCTCATTTATTTGCTATTTCTACATCTACTCAAAATGCTTTTAAATTGATAGTGGACTGCACGGTGGTGGCTGTGTTCTGTTCGGTGGCCACTGTGATGTGTGGCTGGTTGTTACTGTGCTGTTACCATGGTGGATTTTTTTCCCTTTTGTAAGTGGTACTGGGCATCAGACCCTCAAGAATCTGTCACTCCCTGAGAAGACCCTGAAATAAAACCAGGAGGCATCCAGATGCTCAGATGGATACACAGAAACATAAGAAGTGGGAGGAAGCAAAGCAACATGGCTGCCCAAAGAGCGTAACTGCCATGTAAGAAAGGTCCCAAAGGACCACAGGGAACCGAGGAGCTGAGAGCGGGAGAGACGGCCGTCCCCGAGCACACGGCTCGGTTGGTTATCTGGTACCAAATGGGCAGCCCTGAAAACATACATAGATGTAACATACAGACTGAGCGGGTGTATTTACATAGTAACAACACACATGCACACGTACACACACACCACACACGCACACGTACACACACACCACACACACACACCACACTACATATACCACACACACACACACAGTATACATACTACACACACACTACACATACCACACAAACAACACACACACACACTATATATACCACACACACACACACACCACACACACACACACACACACACACACACACACCCCACACACACACTACACATACCACACACACACATACACACACTACACATGACACACACACCACACACACGCTACACATACCACACGAACACACACCACACACATACTACACATACCACACCCACACACACACTACACATACCACACACACACACACACTATACATACCACACACACCACACACACACACACCACACACACACACACACACACCACACACACACTATGCATACAAACACACACACACACACACAGTATACATACTACACACATACACACACTACACATGACACACACACACACACACACACACACACACTACACATACCACACACACACTACACATACCACACAAACACCACACATACCACACAAACACCACACATACCACACAAACACCACACACACACTATACATAACACACAAACACACAAATAGACACATGTGCGTGCACACACACAAACACACACCCCCCCCCACACACACACATGCACACAAGCACACACCACCACTACCAACACCAACAAAGAAAAAGAGGCCGTGATTTGAGAAAGAACAGGGTGGAAGGTGTACATGGGAGGGGGTGGAGGGAGGAAAGGTAAGGGGAAATGACATAATTATAGTCGCAAATGAAAAGAAAAAGATTTAAAAGAACGTAGCCTCAGAGTGACCCACGCTTCCATTGACCTCTGCTTTGGTTCCTTCCCTGACTTCCCTCAAAGACAGACTGTGACTGAAAAGTGTAAGTCAAATAAATCCTTCCCAAGTTGCTTTTGGTCCCATTTGTCACAACAACAGGAAGAGAAGCCAGAACACATGTGACTGCAACTTCCACGAACTAAGCGACGTGATAAAGAAACCAAACCTCCTGGGAGTGCTGGTGCATGCCTTAAATCCAGAGGCAGTGGCAGGTGGATCTCTGTGAGTTTGAGGACAGCCTGGTCTACAAAGGTCATCTAGGACAGCCAGGGCTACACAGAGAAACCCTGTCACAAACAAAACCAAACAAACAAAACCAGAACAAAAGCACAGAAACCTGTTCATGAAATTATAGAAGAAAACGTTGCAAATCTAAAAGGGGAATGCACACACGAGAGTGAGAATCATTTAAATCCCTAAGTAGACATGGCTAGAGAAGAAGCTAACCATGGCACATTTTAGTACAAAATGAGAAACAGTGATAAAAGATGCTATACTAGGAGAGATGGCTCAGAGGTTAAGAACACTGTACTTCCAAAAGTCCTGAGTTCAATTCCCAGCAACCATGTGGTAGCTTACGACCATCTGTAATGGGATTTGGTGCCCTCTTCTGGCATGCAGGCATACATGCAGGCAAAACACTGTACAAATAAATAAATATCTTTAAAAAAAAAAAAAAAGATGCTATCCTAAACCACCAACACACATAGGCAAACCCATCGGGATGTCGTCAGGTCTCTTAGCCCAAACCATTAGATCCAGGAAACCTTGGATGATCCCTCGCATCTCCTTGTGTGTCTTGTTTTCTCTTCAGGGATGGAGAGAAACCCTTTGGCCAGTGTCCACTCTGGGGAAACATCTCCATCAGGAAACAGCCTTGAGTAGAAAGTAAAGCCTGAAGTCCCCACCCCAGCAACCTACTTCCTCCAGCTTGGCCTCACCTCCTAATGTCCACACCCTTGTATAAACCCTACCACCAACTGCTGGGAACCAAGTGTTTTGAACACAAGAGCTTGTTGGGGGAAGAGTCACACAAAAGCCTAACATTTAGCTCATGGTTCCTGTATGTGCACAGCCATGTCATAATGCAAGGTGCACTGAGTTTGACTTCAAAGTCGACAGCTAAGATTCGAGTCAGTCCCCCTGCCCTCCTGCCTCGTTCACAGTGCGGTAGCCAATCGTATTTGCTCAAGAGCTTGTACTGTGAGCATCGGACAAGCCTGGACTTGGATCTGTGAGCTCATATCGCTTACCAAGGACGAAGCAAACCGACCCACATGCAGGGCTGGAAACTAAAGGTCCATAGTTATCACAGTGCAGACTTTGGATCCTTCTTGCTCTTCCGGGAGTGCAGTGTGTCTGCACTCTACCCGAGCTGACTGACCTCTAGCTTTTGGTGAATGATGTTTGGTTAATCCCGGAGCATCAAGGATGCGAGGGAGACTGGGGAAGCAAAGTCTGGACCGCTTCACACGGCTGTGAGTCATTCCTGCTCACGGGCCATGCTAATCCCTGTATCAAGGCGGTCTTTTTAACGGTGAATCCCTGCCAAAAGAGAATAAAGTTTTAAGTTATATATGTTTATTATGCTGTACTACAGAGTAAATATTACCCTTCCAAGAAGGAATGTGGACAGCAAGGAAAGATGGCCAAAACCGAGCCGGGCAAATAAAACCCCGCAGCTCTACACCCAACATCTGAGGGTCCTGTTGGCATCTGCCGAGTGTCAGTGGACTCCATAGCCTTACCACTCACGCTGCCTCCTCCTGTAGAACATGGGGCCTCTTCTTTGGCTGTCTCCATCACATGCCTGCAGGGATGCTTGGGAGATGGTCCACATTCTTAGTACTTCTAGTATCCTGGGGTATCGGTTAGAACCGGAAGCTTCAGTTTACAGCTTCCTGAAGAGCCCAATCGGGCTCCATGCTGGGAATTCAACTAAGGTACACAGTGCCAGTCCTTAACTGCTTTCTGGAAGCTTGATGTAAGTCCCCCTGGATGATGAAGCCAAGTTCCACCACTGCCGTGTCAGAATGCAGCCTGTGCCTCTTTCACCTCAGCTGCAGTGGCCCCTGTGCGCCTGGGTGGCCGAGCCTGGAAAAACATTCCCTAAGAGAACTTATCGAGCAAGGAAGACACTCTGTTCAGGAACTCTCCTTTGAGAGAAATGGTTTTTTTCGAGCGTGTTTTCAGTTTTATTCCTTTGAGAGGGGTCCTGCCCATGTGTACTGTCCCAGTACAGTGTCTGGCCCGCCCTTAACTGCAACAGCGCTTTCTGCTCCCTCCTTTTTTCTTTTCTTTTTTCTTTTCTTTTCTTTTCTTTTCTTTTCTTTTCTTTTCTTTTCTTTTCTTTTCTTTCCTTTCCTTTCCTTTCCTTTCCTTTCCTTTCCTTTTCTTTTCTTTTCTTTTTTTTTTTTTCTGCTCCCTCTCTTTTGAGAGCTAACTAAAGATAGTGAGCAACAGCCACGCCACAGCCTGGATGCTAGGCACCTTGACGTTTCCTCCACCAAGCAAACGAGTCCATCGACATTCAGCGTTGCTCCGAGGTTTAGGACATGGGCAGAGCATTGTCAAAGAACATCGCTAACAGTGCCGGCTGCTTACAGTCTTTGTGCCTCTCTGCAACCCCACAAGCCTGGCATCACTGTGCATCTCCATCAGCATCGTGGCCCCCTGAACTGCCCCCCCCCCCCGAAAGCCCATTACAATCTGGGTATGGTATTCTAGAACTTTTTTGCCTGCAGCTTTCCCGTTCTTCCCACAGTCAGATTCAAAGAGCTGTTGCTGACATGAGTGGGTTTCTCACAAGAACCCCCGCTTTTTGGCATCAATATTTTGTGTGACTACTATCCCGTCCCGCGGGATTCAGTTATTCGTGGGTGCGAGGGGGACCGCGAACCTGGAAGGAAATGGGAGGAAAAGAAAGAGAGCAGGACGACCAAGTAGATTGAACCTATCAAGGTCTCGTTTATTAAGCTGAGGTGCTTTCCTTATAAAGCATACATCGCGGAAAATAGGGGAGGGGTCGAGGGAGAGTTATACAAAGAACAAGGGAAAGGACGACTGCTGACATGGGGGCTGAAGTCAGGCGCTAAGCAGCGGGCACTTTGCATCTTATCTCCAGAGCCTTGAGCCTTGATCCTCCTCAACAGCCTTGGGAGTCAAGCTGGGCTCAGGCACAGCTCATGTCCTTGGATCTCAGGGGAACTCCGGGAAGAGATAGGGAAGAGGGGACTGTTATTCAAATTTTACAGCCTTAGGTGTTAGGAAGGGAATAAGGAGGAAGGGGGTGGCAACCAGCTCTTAGTACAAGGCCCTTTGACTTGTTAAGGAGATTGTGAAGGGATCACTTTCTCAGGGGATGGTCTCTGACAACGTACATTTTTCATCTCCGTGACCACATGCTTATTAAGCAACTTAAGGGCTGAAGGGACAGCACAGAGGGTAAGAATGTAAGCTAGAAAGCACGAAGACCTGTGTTTGACTCTCTGGCACTAATATAGAAGTTGGGAACATGCCTGTGTGCCTGTAACTGCAGCATTGTGGGGTGGAGGGAGACAGGCTCATCCCAGGAGCTCGCTGACCACCCAGCATAGTGCAGTAGTAAGGTTTGGGTTCAGTGGGAGACCCTCTGTACTGGTTAGTTTTCTATTAACTCCACACAAGCTAGAGTAATCAGAGATGACAGGATGGACCCTCAGTTGAGAATATGCCTCCATAAGGTGGGGATGTAGGCAAACATCTAGGGGATTTTCTTAATCAGTGATTGATGGGAAAGGGCCCAGCCCGTTGTAGGTGGTGTTGCCCCTGGGTTGCTGGTCCTAGGTTCTATAAGAAAGCAAG